>NC_060127.1:46012500-46315484 GCF_021461395.2 Schistocerca americana
GCTAGGAAGTCTCTCTAGACCTGCAGTGTGGCGGCGCTCGGTCTGCAATCACTGACAGTGGCGACACGCGGGTCCGACGTATACTAACGGACCGCGGCCGATTTAAAGGCTACCACCTAGCAAGTGTGGTGTGTGGCGGTGACACCACAGAGTAAATGGTCTCTAGCATCGAAACCATGCACGTCAGGATATAAGTTCGTTAGACCTTTTTTGTTCCGCACTCTCTCATGAATCAATCCCTAGAATAAATAATCACCCTGTGTAGGTATTAGCGTCTCTTCTAAAATCGGAAATCGAAAATGAGATCTCTTTAGCGACAGTTTGAAGAAGGCAATTATTTACAATCGCTTTTAAACACAAAGCTATATCAAACCAGAGGCATACCGACCATCATAACTGCTTCATAAAACCCATCGAAATCCGTGACTGACATGTCTGATGGTCGGCTTGTAAGCCCAACAAAAGAGTGTAGGCGTTTCACAAGCTCTGGTACCCAGTCTTGTTCGTGTACCGCTTTGGAAATGGCGGGCCACAGACTTTGCACCGAGGCAGTCCTGTCTCACCTCAGAGGAGACAAACGCCCCACGGGTCATTGTATGATGTATCATGCAGCGTAACTTGCTGTGACAGTGCGAGAGAGAGCCAAAGATATTGTTTATTACTCTGTGGCGGTCAGCGCTCACATAATTATTCTTAGGATATAGAGTTCTTTTGTTCTTGTTAAGAGTAATTTTTTAGGGGAGGAGAGCCATTCTTGTGATGTAAAAAAATCGACGCCATTGCGAGTTTTTGATTCACATTGTAAAATATAAGTGCATATGGAAGGAAATCAGTTAATAGAACAATAAAATATTGTTCATTTCATGAAGGTACGTCTTATTACACACCCAGCGATGTACTGCTATTGTGATTTACTAATAAACACCAGTTGAGAACAGTTCCGACGGGAGCGTTCAGTTCTAGTGAAATAGTTCGATGTTTTCTTCGGAAAAGAAGTCACTTCATGGATCATTCAAATCCACAATAGTAACTGGACATGTCTCAGAACTGAAAGCAATCTGATTGCTATGCAACAGAGCCCCGAAGAATATTTCTCCGTATTTTGGTTACCACTTTCAGCTCAACACGGTATCTGCAGCATCTGGAGCAGATTTCTACAACAGCGGAAGCGTGTAATCGCCATCAGTTTCACACACTGCCCTGTGTACGCTGTATGTATTTACCCACAACAGTGAACATACAGTTACTCACACAAATAGAAAGACAATACTAGGTGGTGTGGGGAAACATTTCAGTATAATGGCCCTGTAGAGCTAAACAGTAATTAGCCTAGTAAGAAAAGGAGTCATTATAAATTGTTTATTAGTAAATCACAATAGCAGTACATCGCTGGGTGTATAATAAGACGTACCTTCTTGAAATGAACAATATTTTATTGTTCTATTAACTGATTTCCTTCCATATGCACTTATATTTTACAATGTGAATCAAAAACTCGCAATGGCGTCGATTTTTTTACATCACAAGAAAGGCTCTCTTCCCCTAAAAAATTACTCTTAACAAGAACAAAAGAACTCTATATCCTAAGAATAATTATGTGAGCGCTGACCGCCACAGAGTAATAAACAATATATTTGTCTCTCTCTCGCACTGTCACAGCAAGTTACGCTGCATGATACATCATAACTGCCCGGTCCATAACGTCTTACAGAGACATCTCGTTATCTCATGCCGCACAATTGCTTCAGTTTACCTGAGTTCGCAGTAAAAATTCGTTCCTGAAGGAAAACAAGATTCTCAGGAAGAACCAGCACGAATTGAAGAACACGGCTACTTTCATTCGTACGCGACACCTTGCAGACAATAGATTCAGGTGTGCGGGTAGATGCCAACTTCTCAGATTGCCGGAAGGCGTTAGAAATGGGCCGAAGTCCACTACAGGACAAGATGCCATCTTGCGCGGTATTCCGTAAATACACTGCCCGAAAAAAATTAGTACACCTGGAAGTCGACTTTGATTTTGGTCCGATGACGGCATATGCCACCTGGGGGGATAGTAGATGTACTGATAATGGTTTCAACATCACCCGACAACAGGTAGTGTTGTCTCATAGCTACCAGAGCGCCATCTGTATCTAAAAAATGGCTCTGAGCACTATGCGACTTAACTTCTGAGGTCATCAGTCGCCTAGAACTTAGAACTACTTAAACCTAACTAACCCAAGGACATCACAAACATCCATGCCCGAGGCAGGATTCGAACCTGCGACCGTAGCGGTCATGCGGTTCAGACTGAAACGCCTTTAACCGCACGGCCACACCGGCCGGCATCTGTGTCTACCCTTCAATAGGAAATGCTCAGAGCCAGAACGCTCAGAGTGGTGCAAACGTGTGAAAACAGTAGCCATGCCATGTGGATGACCCGTGCTTCCTACAGCCGAATTGCGGGATGGTCATTTCGGAAAATCGAAGCTAGTTGGACGTGATCTTTCAGTTGTGCAACGATGGCGGTATCAATGGCAAATGAACTTTCTCACACCTGAAGACGAGGTTCTGCACATCCATGCAGCACAGACGCCTGCTAGGATCGTCGTACTGTAAGGGCAGCAGTGGCACATCGTACAGCTACCGCAGCACAGATGACTTGTGAGACGGCAGGTGTCAACACGAACTGTTGCGAACCGGTTATCAGCAGTGGGACTACGGGCACGCACACCTCCAGCTCTTCTTCCACTCACACCACACCATCGTCGTGCACGGTTCGACTGGTGCCGTCAGAGGATCACTTGGAAGGTGGAATGGCGGGCCGGGCCTTCCGCAATGAAAGCAGGTTCTGCCTGCATGCAGGTGACGTTCGTTTGCACGTACGACGTAGACCTGGTGAGTGCTGTCTTATAGAGTGCACCATGTCCAAGACACACTGACCCCACAACAGGCCTTGTGGTCTGCGGTTCGATAAGATACAACTCTCGTTCACCTTTGGATGGGGCGCTAACCAGTGCTCACTATCTGTAGAATGTTGTTAGACCCGTCTTTTTTTTGCCGTTCTTGCAACAGGAAGGTGATGAGGTGCTTTGTTGTTCCTAAAGGATATTGCTCGCCCACACACTGCCTGTGAAACGCAACGTGCTCTGTAGGGCGTGCACCAACTTCCCTGGCCAGTACGATCTCCAATCGAGCGCGTATGAGAAGTGACTCTTGCGACTCGTCAACCAAAACTCTTACAGAGCTTTGTGAACAGGTCGAGCAAGCATGGCATAACGTGTCCCTGGACAGTACGACAGACTTAGTGCCGGCGTCAGCGACTGCATTGCCGCCCGTGGACGCTACACCACGTACTAATATGAATGTTTCAGCATGGATCGATGACTGATGCCTCGAAACGGCTTGTGCTATTGATCTGTAAATGTAATCATTTCATGTACGCCCTATCCACTGTTGCAACAATTAATTTTGAGCGAACTGGAACCTCTAAAATGGTATACTAACTTTTTTCCGACTCTGTATGTGATTCGCTGGAGGAGTATTTGCCTAACAGAACGCAGAACGATATACTGGGCGACTGGTGTTCCACAGACACGAAAGGAACATCAGGTGTGCCCCAAGGAAGTGTAGAGGGACTTCAAATGTTTCAATATAACGGTTTCTCCAAATTGAAGGTCGCGGTTTTAAGGCTTCCGGCATAAGAAGTCGCCCTCATTTTGCGAATGGCCTTGTAAGAGGGTGGAGGAAGGAACAGACGTTCAGGGCACACTCTTGTCCTAGGGGTGGAAAACTGCCCCTAAAGGCGGAAGAACCAGCAATGATCAACGGCATAAGAATGTAGAAAGCAACACAAACGACTGCATTAAAGACACATAAAATGTATCCACAGGACATGTGGCCTTTGACTGAAGAAGTGTCATCATCATCTCTCCATTGACAAAAGATTCCGGAATAGTCCCCCATTCGGATCTCCAGGAGGGACTACCAAGAGGAAGGTTACCATGAGAAAAACACTGAATAATCAACGAAAGGATAACGTTCTACGAGTCGGGGCATGGAATGTCAGAAGCTTGAACGTGGTACGGAAGCCAGTAAATCTGAAAAGGGAAATGCAAAGTCTCAGTCTAGATATAGTACGGGTCAGTGAAGTAAAGTGGAAAGAATACAAAGATTTCTGGTCAGATGAGTATAGGGTAATGTCAACAGCAGCAGAAAATGGTGTAACGGGTCTAGGATTCGTCATGAACAGAAAGGTAGGGCAGAGAGTGTGTTACTGCGAACAGTTCAGTGACAGGGTTGTTCTTAACAGAATCGGCAGCAAACCAACATGGACAACAATGGTTTAGGTATACATGCCGACGTTGCAAGCTGAAGATGAAGAGATAGAGAAAGCGTATGAGGGAATTGAAAGGGTAATACAGTATGTAAAGGGGGACGAAAATCTAACAGTCATGGGGGACTGGAATGCAGTTGTAGGGGAAGGAGTGAAAGAAAAAGTTACAGGAGAATATGGGCTTGGGACAAGGAATGAGAGAGAAGAAAGACTAATTGAGTTCCGTAACAAGTTTCAGTTGTTAATAGCGAATACTCTGTTCAAGAATCGGGAGAGGAGGAAGTATACTTGAAAAAGGCCGGGTGATAGATTACATCATGGTCAGACAGAGATTCCGAAATCAGATACTGGATTGTAAGGCGTACCCAGGAGCAGATATAGACTCAGATCACAGTATAGTAGTGATGAAGAGTAGGCTGAAGTTCAAGACATTAGTCAGGAAGAATCAATACGCAAAGAAGTGGGATACGGAAGTACTAAGGAATGACGAGATACTGTTGAACTTCTCTGACGCGATAGATACAGCTATAAGGAATAGCCCAGTATTCAGTACAGTTGAAGAGGAATGTATATCTCTAAAAAGGGAAGGAAAACATAGGTACAAAGAAGGTGACTGCAAAGAAACCTTGGGTAACAGAAGAAATACTTCAATTGATCACTGAAAGGAGGAAGTAAAAATATGTTCTGGGAAACTCAGGAATACAAGTCGCTGAGGAATGAAATAAATAGGAAGTGCAGGGAAGCTAAGACGAAATGGCTACAAGAAAAATGTGAAGAAATCGAAAAAGAAATGATTGTCGGAAGGCCAGACTCAGCATACAGGAAAGTCAAAACAACTTTCGGTGACATTAAAAACAAGGTTGATAACATTAAGAGTGCAACGGGAATTCCACTGTTAAACGCAGAGGAGAGGGCAGATAGATGGAAAGAATACATTGAAGGCCTCTGTGAGTGGGAAGACGTGTCTGATGTGATAAAGAAACGGGAGCCGATTTAGAAGAGATAGGGGATCCAGAATTTAAAAGAGCTTTGGAGGACTTAAGATCAAATAAGGCAGAAGAGAAAAATAACATTCCATCAGAATTTCTAAAATCATTGGGGGAAGTGGCAACAAAACGACTATTCACGTTGGTGCGTAGAATGTGTGAGTCTGCCGAAATACCATCTGACTTTGGGATAAGCATCATCCACACAATTCCGTAGACGGCAAGAGCTGACAAGTGCGAGAATTATCGCACAATCAGCTTAACAGTTCATGCATCCAAGTTGCTTACAAGAATAATATACAGAAGAATCGAAAAGAAAATTGTGGATGCTCTAGATGACGATCAGTTTGGCTTTAGGAAAGGTAAAGGCACGAGAGAGGCAATTCTGAAGCTGCGGTTAATAATGAAAGCAGGACTAAAGAAAAATCAAGACACATTTAAAGTATTTGTCGATCTGGAAAAAGCGTTCGACAATGTAAAATGGTACAAGATGTGCGAAATTCTGAAAAAAGTAGGGGTAAGCTATAGGGAGAGACGGGTCATATACAATATGTACAACAGCCAAGAGGGAATAATAAGAGTGGGCGGACAAGAATGAAGTGCTCGTATTAAAAAGGCTGTAAGACAAGGATGTAGCCTTTCACCCCTCCTGTTCAATCTGTACATCGAGGAAGCAATGATGGAAATAAAAGAAAGGTTCAGGAGTGGAATTAAAATTCAAGGGGAAATGGTATCAATGATACGATTCGCTGATGACACTGCTATCCTGAGTGAAAGTGAAGAAGAATTAAATGATATGCTGAACGGAATGAACAGTCTAATGAGTACAGAGTATGGATTGAGAGTAAATCGAAGAAATACGAAGGTAATGAGAAGTAGTAGAAATGAGAACAGTGAGAAAATTAACAGTAGGATTGATGGTCACGACGTAGATGAAGTTAAGGAATTCTGCTATCTAGACTGTAAAATAACCAAAGGCGGACGGGTCAAGCTGGACATCAACAGCAGAATAGCAATGGTAAAAAGGGTATTCCTGTCCAAGAGAAGTTACTAATATCAGATATCGGCCTTAATTTGAGGAAGAAATTTCTGAGAATGTACGTCTGGAGTACAACATTGTATGATGGTGAAACATGGACTGTGGGAAAACCGGAATAGACGAGAATCGAAGCGTTGGAGGTGTGGCGCTACAGACGGATGTTGAAAATTAGGTGTAATGATTAGGTAAGGAATGAGGAGGTTCCGCACACAATGCGAGAGGAGAGAAACATATGGAAAACACTGACAATGAGAAGGAACAGGATGAGAAGACATCTGTTAAGACATGAGGGAATGACTTCCATGGTACCAGAGGGAGCTGTAGAGGGCAAAAACTGTAGAGGAAGACAGAGATTGGAATACGTCAAGCAAATAATTGAGGACGTTGGTTGCAAGTGCTACTCTGAGATGAAGAGGTTAGTGCAGGAGAGGAATTCGTGGCGGGCCGCATCAAACCAGTCAGGAGACCGATGACATAAAAAAATACGTCTATTACATTGAACTTGCATAGTTACTCGCTTACTCTCGCTCTTCTGACCCCAAAAACCGCAGTCAGCTTTGGGCTCGCCAAGTAGCTCCCCCCACAGAGTTCTTTCCTTGGTATCTTCTTCCCTTGCTCCAAGTTCTAAAGATCCTTGACCACCTGATCTTCCCATCTTATTTTCGGTCTGCCTAAAAGTCTTCAACCTTCAGGTTCCTTCTCTGACAATTCTCCCAATCTTGATCCCTCCTCTAATAAAACGATCTCGGCTTTCAAGCTGCGGCATGTGGTTTACTGCCCACGAGCTTTCGGCAGAGATCTACTCTGCCACTGTCAAGTGGATGATCCCTCCTCTCTTCTACAGGCATGCCCACTCCATCTCAGCCTTGGCTTCCACAACAATATCTGATTCATTATACACCTCCCTTAGCTTCCCATTTATTTATTTTTCTCTTCGTCATTGTCATCTCCCATAATTAGGTCCAAATATCTTCCACAGGATTTTATTTTCGGAAACCTTTATCTATCTTTCTATCCCTCCGTATATGTACCTATTCTCCATATTTCCGTCCTGTATACACTATAGAGCCTAACATCGTGTGAACTAACAGAAGTGCCACAACACGCCGTGGCATGGACTGTACTAATGTCTCAAGTAGTGCTGGAAGGAATTGGCACCATGAATCAAGCGGGGATGTCCATAAATTCGTAAGAGTACGAGGGAGTGGAGATCTCTTCTGAACAGCACGTTGTTCAATAATGTTCATTTCTGGGGACTTTAGAGGCCAGCGGAAGTGTTTAAACTCAAAAGAGTGTTACTGGAGGCACTCTGTAGCAGTTCTGGACATGTGGGGTGCCGCATTGTCCTGCTGGAATTGTCCAAGTCCGTCGGAATGCACAGTGGACATGAATGGATGCAGGTGATCACACAGGATGTTTACGTACGTGTCACCCGTCAGAGTCGTATCTTGACGTATCAGCGGTCCCGTATCACTCCAACTGCACACGCCTCACACCATTACAGAGCCTCCACCAGCTCCAACAGTCCCCTGCTGACATGCAGGGTCCGTGGATTCATGAGGTTTTCGCCATACCTGTACATGTCCATCCACTTGATACAATTTGAAAAGAGACTCGTCCGACCAGGCAACATGTTTCCAGTCATCAACAGTCAATGTCGCTGTTGACGGGCTCAGGCGAGGAGTAAAGCTCTGTGTCGTCAAGGATATACGAGTGGGCCTTCGACTCCGAAAGCCCATATTGATTATGTTTCGTTGAATGGTTCGCACGCTGACACTTGCAGATGGCCCAGCACTGAAGTCTGCAGCAATTTGCGGAAGGGTTGTATTTCTGTCACGTTGAAAGATCTCTTCATTCGTCGTTGGTCCCGTTCTTGCAAGATCTTTTTCCGGCCCCAGCGATGTAGGAGATTTGGTGTTTTACCGGATTCCTGATATTCACGGTACACTCGTGAAATGCTCATACGGGAAAATCCCCACTTCATCGCTGCCTCGGAGATGCTGTATTCCATCGCTCGTGCGCCTACTATAACAACACGTTCAAACTCACTTAAATCTTGATAAACTGCCACTGTAGCAGCAGTAACCGATCTAACAACTGCGGTAGACACTTGTTTTATAAAGGCTTTGCCGACTTCAGCGCCATATTCTGCCTGTTCTATGCAGGGTGGTCCATTGATCGTGACCGGGCCAAATATCTCACGAAATAAGCGTCAAACGAAAAAACTACAAAGAACTAAACTTGTCTAGCTTGAAGGGGGAAACCAGATGGCGCTATGGTTAGCCCGCTAGATGGCGCTGCCATAGATCAAACGAATATCAACTGCGTTAACTTCTGAGGTCATCAGTACCCTAGAACTTAGAACTACTTAAACCTAACTAACCTAGGGACATCACAGACAACCACGCCCGAGGTAGGATTCGAACTTGCGGCCGTAGAGGTCTCGCAGTTCCAGAGTGTAGTGCCTAGAACCGCTCGGTCACCCCGGTCGGCTGAGAATCGCATGGTTTCAGATCGAGTGAACGTGCAGGCAATATGAAACAAGGTCTGAGATGGGGCGGACATGTCTGTAGACCGAGCGAGGTGGCGCAGTGGTTAGACACTGGACTCGCATTCAGGAGGACGACGGTTCAATCCCGCGTCCGGCCATCCTGATTTAGGTTTTCCGTGATTTCCGCAAATCACTCCAGGCAAATGCCGGAATGGTTCCTCTGAAAGGGCACGGCCGACTTCCTTCCCCGTCCTTCCCTAATCCGATGAGAACGATGACCACGTTGTCTGCTGTCCTTCCCCAAAACCAACCAACCAACCAACCGTGTCTGTAGAAGAGAGATCAAGATTGAGAGAAGTGTCAGAGAAGAAAGCCAAAGAGTGAAGACCTTTAGGCAGACCGAAAATAATATGGAGAGACGAGGTGGCCAACGACCTTCAGGGTAGGGAAGAAGATGCCAAGAACAGAACGCTGTGTGGATCTGGAGAACGCTACTTGACAAAGCCGAAAACCGACTGCGGTTTAAGGGGCCAGTAGAGTCAGTAAGAAAGTAAATAAGTAATTTGAATTTAATAAATGCCAAGAAGCCTTAAAAGCCCCATGTTCATTTTGAAGCACATTGGAACATTAGATGTTCTACTACGCTTCCTTGGAGCGCACCTGATGTTCCTTTCGTTTCTGTGATACACTTATCGCCCAGTATAATGTTCTGCGTTCTGTTAGCCAAATACTCCTCTGGCTCATCACGTATTTATGGAGGCACCCCGTAAGGGGTTGTCTTGTTTAGAGTTGGACTATGGGGTACAGTGTCGAACGTCTTCTGGAAATCTGGAAAGACGGGATCTATTTGTTCGCCTACAACTATTGTCTGCGAGATGTGCATGAATAAAGCAAGCTGTATTTCACACGAGTATCTTTCTCTCTCTCTCTCTCTCTCTCTCTCTCTCTCTCTCTCTCTCTCTCTCAAATCGTGCTTACTCTCTGTGAGAACCTAGTTTTTCTCCAGTCCGGGTAAACTGAAGCGCTTTTGCGGCCTTGATGGGGACGTTGCGGCCTCTGAGATAGCGAGAATGTCTCAAGGTTGCGGACAGGGCAGAGGCCATAGCGTGTTTGTCTTTTCTAGAGTGAGAGGGGACCGCCTCTGTACAAAGTCTACGGCCTGCCATTCTGACTGCAGGATATGTTAACTCGCTGCGCTTTGTACACAGACAAGACTGGCTACCAGAGTTTGTTTCTTTTGGTTGACTTACAAGGGGACCATCAGACATTTAATCACAGATTTTGATGAGTTTTATTTATGTTGTGCAGGGACCTGTCCTGAGTACCTGGGTAATGGCATCCATGTGACGGTAGCCAGTTTTCGAGAATGTCGATGTCGAAGCTTTATGCGCATCTACTAAAAATGGGGTTTTCAGGTTCTGTAGATGCTGCCATGGGATACCTCAGACCAGATATTTCAAGTAACTTCCATAATATATTAGAACAAATAAGCCCTCGGTCACAAATATTAAGTCAAAATTGACCAGGTTTCGACGCTACTAGGAGCTCGTCTTCAGAATTAAACTAACTGTTCTAAAACATAATAGTTATATAATACATTAAGAAACTAGAGTGTGTACTGACTGGAAAGAGATGCAGTACTTACAAGTCACATTTTTGACTTGTAACTACTGCATCTCTTTCCAGTCAGTACACACTTTAGTTTCTTAATGTGTTATATACCTATTATGTTTTAGAACAGTTAGTTTAATTCTGAAGACGACGCTCCTAGTAGCGTCGAAACCTAGTCAATTTTGATTTAATATTTGTGACCGAGGGCTTATTTGTTCTAATATAATTCTGACACAGTCACTGAACCTTAGCAGCTAGGTTCAAAGTTTTACTTCCATAATATGTACTTGACCGTCACTACCCCAGGAGAAGTAACGCCCATCATAAAATCTTTAAAATCAAAAACATCTAGTGGGTGTGATGAAATATCAACAAAGTTAATTAAAGAATGTGATTATGATTTATGTAACATATTAAACTATCTGTGTAACCAGTCGTTTATCAGTGGCATATTTCCTGAATGCTTGAAATATGCTGAAGTTAAGCCGATGTTTAAGAAGGGAGGTAAAAAAATAGCATCAACTTTCCGTCCAATTTCACTTTTGACAGCATTCTCAAAAATTTTAGAATAGGTAATGTACAATCGACTATATAACCATGTTATCCCGAATAATATACTGTCAAAGTCGCAGTTCGGATTTCTAAAGTGTTCTCATAATGAGAAGGCTACCTACACTTACAGTGAAAATGCACTTAATTCCGTAGACAAAAATTGCAGGCAACTGGTATATTTAATGATCTGCAAAGACATTTAACTCTGTAAATCACAATATCCTTTTAAGTAAATTAGAATATTATGGTGCAACAGCAATCCTGCAAAATGGTTCAAATCTTATATGTCTGGCAGGAAACAAAAGGTGTTATTAGGAAAGAGACATGTATTAAGCCCTCAGGCATCATCCAATTGGGAACTAATTACATGTGGGGTCCCACAATGTTCCATCTTAGGGCCTTTACTTTTTCTTGTGTATATCAATGACGTTTCATCAGTAACATTATCAGATGCCAAGTTTGTTTTGTTTGCCAATGATACAAACATTGCAATAAATAGCAAATCAAGTGTAGTCTTCGAAAGATCGGCTAATAAAATATTTGTGGACATTAATCACTAGTTCCTAGCCAATTCCTTGTCACTAAACTTTGAAAAAACACATTACATGCATTTCAGAACTTGTAATGGGTGTCCACGAGTATATGGCTAACATATGATGACGAGCAGATAGAAGAAGTGGGCAGTGTTAAATTCCTGGGATTACAGCTTGATAATAAATTCAACTGGGACGAGCACACCACAGAACTTCTGAAGTGTCTAAACAAATCTCTATTTGCAATTCGAATTCTGTCAGACATAGGGGATATAAATATGAAAAAGCTGGCATACTACGCTTACTTTCATTCCATAATATCATGTGGGATTCTTTTTTGGGGTAATTCATCAAGCCAAGCTAAAGTTTCCCGGGCACAAAAGCGTGTAATAAGAGCTATATGTGGTGTGGACTCAAGAACATCCTGCAGAGGCCTGTTTAGGGAACTAGGGATACTAACTACCGCTTCCCAGTATATTTATTCCTTAATGAAATTTGTCATTAAAAATATATCACTTTTTCAAACCAACAGTTCAGTTCATGGAGTCAATACTAGAAATAAGAATAATCTTCACAAGGATTTAAAGTCACTTACTCTTGTACAAAAGGGTGTACATTATTAAGGAACACACATTTTCAATAACTTGCCAGCAGCCATAAAAAGCTTAACAACCAATGAAATTCAGTTTGAGACAAGTCTAAGGATATATTGGTGGCTAACTCTTTCTACTCCATTGATGAATTTCTCAGTAGAACCAACTGATTTTGTATATGTATGCACTGAATTTAAAATTTAAAAAAATGTTTTTATTTATTAATAAGGTAATAAACACATAATAGAACTAACAATCTGATGTACAATGAACACATTACTGCACTGAAATGGCGCAGAGCACTCTAATTTCTGCACCATATATATATAAACATAAACACAGGAAAGGCAGTGTTGTTTAGTTTTTTAACCAGTTGCTTTAACTTTAAAATGCGATACACTAATGTATACTACAGTGTGCTGCTTTACTTAAAGTAATCAGCTATTTTTGTTTGATTTTTGTATTTAAGATGTGCGTACGCATTTTGTATTTGACGTCACATTCGTTTTTACTCCTGATTTGAAACCAACGTTCTCTATATAACAAAAAATAAGCGTAACATTGTCGCTAGTAATCCTGAAATACGTAGCAAACAAAAATGAACGTTGGCCGTTGTACCCGATATGTTTCTCTGAAAATGTAAGAAAAAACACGTCGTTTTATACGATAAGTCGCAATAAGTGGTACCGTACTAAGTGATTTTTAAAAAATAGCTATTACGTAGGATTTAGCCATGACTGTCAGATTTTGCTGTTAATAGACAGTAGTAGGTCGTTGAAACATAAACGCCAACCGTCGGGACATGTGCCTACCCATAGGGGCTTTTCGCTCTTCTCTCCAAAACGTAGGCACAGACTTCCGATTCCTCTGTAAAACGTAATGATGTGCTGAAGGGAAGTATTTTAGGCCCTGTGCAGAGCCACGTAACAAGGGAAATACTGACGTGTTCGTTGCTTGGCGTTTCTCGTGCCGATGAGCTGCTGCCTCCTAAGGTACAAATTCTGCGGGGAAGTAACATAGATTCGGGTACGCGAATTATGATACAATCATTTTCAAATGCTGTACTTATCTGTAGCAAAGGACGTAAATTAAACAAAATCTGAAGCCACACAGCACAATGGTTAGAAGAAAAATATAACAAATTAAAAATAAAAACTAAAAATGAGACTTTCCTTTTCAGACACCTCCAATGGAGAATTGCTGAAAACAGTGCGTCATTTCCAAAAGAAAGATTCCATTTCGCTGGATCTGTTGGCGCCTTTAGTAGGAAGCACAAATGATATACTGTCGCATATGGTGAAGAGAGTAACAGCGAAAAGCTTCCCAGTTAAGATTTTGTATATTTTGTTTGAGAGCAGTGTACAGAATTATTAGTACATGGGAAATGTTACTTTTTTTGTCGGCAGTCTAGAATTTTTTTCGTCCAAAAGACTTTCAAGGTGAACGTAGAGACTTCTCAAATCTCGTGTAGTGACATGGTCGAAAATGAGTTGGCAACACTGCGTTAAGAGCGGTGTCGCTACAAACGGTATTGCCCGTATTTCAAGCGAACGAGTGCAGCCCAGCGGATGAATTCGGTAGCTGCCACTCTGGCGGTGCGGGTGCAAATCCTGCCCAAGAACTCTACATTTCTTCGGTTCCATAGCTAAGAATATCACTAAATAGCGCGCCATGCAAATCGTGAATCAGTCTGTCGCCCTATCTAACAGCGTTAGTGAGTTCGCCCTTCGATTGCTCATCTCACTCCTCTACAACTGACGGATCTTCTCTGGGCTGTCATTCTGTAAAAACGCTTGCTTCTTTCATTTCGCTGTACTCTTTTGACCCACACTGCATTGACGATGCGTTACGAACCACTGATTCTCCTGTCATCAGGAGAAAGTGATTTCAGTTTGTTTAACAATGAGGATGAAGTGTGTGATCCGAGGGACCTTGATTTGCCATCTCGCGGTAGGCCTATATATGGAGAAGCTAGAGTCTGCACAGAATACCACGGCCGGAAGATGCGCAGTTGGCAGGGCATGCACGGGGAGAGTGGCAGTGGTGGGGGTTTTAGGGGAAATGCTGAGTGCGGGAGTGGAAATTCCATTCTTAAATGAAGCCTATGCTCAGATTTTTTGTAAGTATGAAGTGGAGCATTCCCACACCCACACTTGTGCGGTGGGAATTTAAAAAGATTTGGTCGGTATCAAAAAAGAATTCGCCGAAAATGCAGCGATTTATTTTCGCCTCGCTTGTTAACCTTTTGCAACTTTAAGAGAAGTGTTATGAGTGGCGAACCTTGAGTAAAACTTACACGTTTTCCTGGTAGAAATGTTAAAATTTGCTTCTTTTTTGCCAAAACACAGCAGAATTTACACAGTCTTACCTCACTAACATGTTGTGCATACACAGATATGACAGATTCTGAAACAGTGGTTTTATTAAATCTATTAAGCGGGGAACTGAGGAAGACTAAGGTGAATAGCTTGTGAGAAAGCAGATCCTCAGTACAAAATAAATATGTAATATCTTCACTTATGTGGTTTAAAAACCCACAGCATTTCTCATTCCATCAACTATCGATTGCCCTTAAAAATTATTCTTTCTTTCATCGAAAAAAATCTGCAGTTAGTGGGATAACACAGTAGGTCATAAAGTTTAGCATAATAATCATATGGCAAAATACTCTCCTCTTTCTGGGCTGTCATTTGCCAAAATCTCGTTTCAGTATCTCAAATCGTTTATGAAACATGAGCAATGTAGTGAATATTTCACACTGGCTTTATTGCTAGTGTGTGATGCAAATGGGTGTGCTATGTCAGATCAGCATTCTCGAGGTTGATAACAGAGCGAAACCTCTGTCCAAGTCTAAAGAAAAATTCAACATTGTTAGCTAAATTTCACACAAAACATATTATGTAATCTGACAGTTCCACTAAAGCAGAGTTATTAAACACGATTTTCCGAAACTCCATCACCAAAGAAGACGAAGTAAATATTCCTGAATTCCAATCAAGAACAGCTGCCAAGATGAGAAACATAGAAATAGATGTCCTCGGTGTCGCAAAGCAGCTTAAATCACTTAATAAGAGCAAGGCTTCCGGTCCAGATTGAGTACTAGTCAGGTTCCTCTCAGAGTATGCTGATACAATAGCTCCATATTTAGCAATTATATATAACCGCTAGCTCACAGAAAGATCCGTACCTAAAGAGTGGAAAATTGCTCATGTCACACCAAGGTCCAAAAAGTGAAGTAGGAATCATCCATTGATTTACAGGCCCATATCACTAGCGTAGATTTGCAGTAGGGTTTTGTAACAGATACTGTATTCGAACATTATGAAGTACCTCGAAGAAAACGATTTATTGACACGCAGTCAGCACGGATTCAGAAGATATCGTTCTTGTGAAACACAACTCGCTCTTTATACTCATGAAATAATGAGTGCTACCGACAGTGGATGTCAAGTTTATTCCAAATTTTTTGATTTCCAGAAGGCTTTCAACACCGTTCCTCACAAGTGCCTATGGAATATCGCCTCAGTTGTGCGACTGGATTCGTGATTTCCTGTCAGAAACGTCACATTTCGTAGTAACAGACGGAAAGTCACCGAGTAAAACAGAAATAATATGCGGCGTTCCCCAAGGAAGTCTTATAGGCCCTCTATTGTTCCTAATCTGTATTAACGACGTAGGAGACAATCTCAGTAGCTGTCTTAGATTGTTTGCAGACGATGCTGTTCAAATGGTTCAAATGGCTCTGAGCACTATGGGACTTAACATCTATGGTCATCAGTCCCCTGGAACTTAGAACTACTTAAACCTAACTAACCTAAGGACATCACACAACACCCAGTCATCACGAGGCAGAGAAAATCCCTGACCCCGCTGGGAATCGAACCTGGGAACCCGGGCGTGGGAAGCGAGAACGCTACCGCACGACCACGAGCTGCGGACAGACGATGCTGTCATTTCCGCCTTGTAAAGTCATGAAATGACCAAAACAAATTGCGAAATGATTTAGATAAGATATCTGTATGGTGCGAAAAGTGGCAATTTATCCTGAACAAAGAAAAGTGTGAAGTTATTCACATGAGTACTAAAAGAAATCCGCTAAATTTCGATTACACGATAAGTCACACAAATCTGAAGGCTGTAAATTCAACTAACTACTTAGGGATTACAATTACAAATAACCTAAATTGGAACGATCACACAGATAATGTTGTGGGTCGAGCCAACCAAAGACTGCGATTCATGGGCTGAACAGGTCTACTAAAGAGACTGCTTACACCACACTTGTCCGCCCTATCTTGTATTGTTGCTGTGCGGTGTGGGATCCGCATCACATGGGACTGACGGATGACATCGAAAAAGTACAAGAAGTGCAGCTCGTTTTGTACTATCGCGAAGTTGGGGATATAGTGCTACAGACATGATACGTGAATTGGAGTGGCAATCATTAAAACAAAGGCGTTTTTCGTTGCTACGGGATCTTCTCATGAAATTGCAATCACCAGTTTTCTCCTCTGATTGTGAAAACATTCTGTTAGCACCCACTTACATAGAAGAAATGATCATCACGATAAAATAAGAGAAATCAGGGCTCGCACAGAAAAATTTAAGTGCTCGTTTTTCCCGCGTGCCGTTAGAGAGTGGAACGGTAGAGAGACAGCTTGAAGGCGGTTCATTGAACCCCCTGCCAGACATTTTATTGAGAATAGCAGAGTAATCACGTAGATGTAAATGTAGATGAGATGCACCAAACGCAATATCATAGCGACCTCTATTTCTCATTGCAAACTTTTTTCGAATTTCGCGCAGTGTTTTACTTCCAGGTAGATATCACAATAACTATGACCATTAACGGAACGATGTGCACATCATCATGAACCTCGCATATAATGCTATAAGTAAAGAAAAAATGAAATATTAGTACTGAATAGTTTTCGCAAAATCGTTTGAGAAAGACTGCAGTGCGTGCGCCTCGATGCTGTTATCACCGACCTGCCTAAAGATGGTAAACACTGTCGTCCTCCTCTTCCGAAAAAACGAATGAACTCGGCCACTGCTTTGGACGAAAACTGCTCACTGCACACCGGCTTCCACACCCTGTGCAGACTCTAAGCTGGAAAGTGCAAAAAGCGGGAAGAAAAAAAGAAGACAACGCTTCAAATGAGAGTAGCCTTCAAAATGGTTCAAATGGCTCTGAGCACTATGGGACTCAACTGCTGAGGTCACTAGTCCCCTAGAACTTAGAACTAGTTAAACCTAACTAACCTAAGGACATCACAAACATCCATGCCCGAGGCAGGATTCGAACCTGCGACCGGAGCGGTCTTGCGGTTCCAGACTGCAGCGCCTTTAACCGCACGGCCACATCGGCCGGCAGATGAGAGTAGCCTTAGAAGGAGGCAACACTGTAATCGTTTTATGGCAGAATATTGAATTTTCTGGTATTGTGTCAAGTGTGGACAATAACGGAGCTGTCATCGAATATACGCATAAAAGAAAAAATCCTGAAAGTGGCCTGAACGAAAAGACATTCTGTACTATAAATGGTGCGATATTAAGGAGAAAATTTACCCGCCAAAACTTATCAAAAGTGACTTATTTTCTGTATCACTCAAAGACAATGTTTAGAGTCGGTTAATGTTCCGTAATTTGTTCACAACTCTACTTTTTTCATTGTTTTATTGTGTTGTTAAAAGAATTTTCCGAATAAAATTATTTTGTAAATGCACATCCAGGTATTATTGAGAGACCATAAGGCTTACTTAAACACAAAACAGATTTATGAGGTTCACTGATGACATTGTAATTCTGTCAGAGACAGCAAAGGACCTGGAAGAGCAGCTGCACGGAATGGACAGTGTCTTGAAAGGAGGATATAAGATGAACATCAACAAAAGCAAAACGAGGATAATGGAATGTAGTCGAATTAAATCGGGTGATGCTGAGGGAATTAGATTAGGAAATGAGATGCTTAAAGTAGTAACTCAGTTTTGCTATTTGGGGAGCAAAATAACTCATGATGGTCGAAGTAGAGAGGGTATAAAATGTAGATTGGCAATGGCAAGGAAAGCGCTTCTGAAGAAGAGAAATTTGTTAACATATAGTATAGATTTAAGTGTCAGGAAGTCGTTTCTGAAAGTATTTGTATGGAGTGTAGCCATGTATGGAAGTGAAACGTAGACGATAAATAGTTTAGACAAGAAGAGAATAGAAGCTTTTGAAATGTGGTGCTACAGAAGAATGTTGAAGATTAGATGGGTAGATCACATAACTAATGAGGAGGTATTGAATAGAACTGGGGAGAAGAGGAGTTTGTGGCACAACTTGACTAGAAGATGGGATCGGTTGGTAGGACATGTTCTGAGGTATCAATGGATCACCAATTTAGTATTGGAGGGCAGCGTGGAGAGTAAAAATCGTAGAGGGAGACCAAGAGATGAATACACTTAACAGATTCAGAAGGACGTAGGTTGCAGTAGGTACTGGGAGATGAAGAAGTTTGCACAGGATAGAGTAGCATGGAGAGCTGCATCAAACCAGTCTCTGCACTGAAGACCACAACAACAATGAATTTGCATGGAAAAGTAGAATATGGGTTCAAGTAACCCAGCCTAAGGGCTACTTGAACCAAATTTCGTTTTATTTTTTGAAAATCATCAAATGCAATAAAAACGTCATAACTGTCACAAAAAGAAAGTATCGAATTAAAAATAATACAATTACGACTACCAGTTTTTTTATAATTGTGATTTTACGAGAACGTGCGTGAGATGTATGGAAAAACTGTGCGAAGTAATCCTGGTTTACGGTACCTTAAGAACCAAATAATGTAAACCAAAGCTCTTCTACTGCAAACTCTTTGCTTTCCACAGTTTGAGAGGTGGCAGATTGAACAAAAACAAGGAAAAAAATGTCCATTAAACATGGGCTCTAAAGGGCATAACTCAAGAGCTATGGGCACTTGTTTGTTTTCGCTACTGTGAAACACATCTCTTCTACTGAACAACCCATACTACCGTCTTCTTAGGGCGCTGTGAGTTGTGCTGTTGCATATACTCGCTGCCCTTTGATTCCCGTTTGTTTTTCTTGCGTGAAACGCACAGCCTCTCAGCTGTGGTGGATGTGATGGCTGGTGAGATCTTAATAAGCTGAGTGCCAGACTCCAAGCCTTTTTAATTTGAAAACTCAATCTCAGATATTTATGTTTTCCGAAATATTGACCATGAAGGAGAATCATTAACTTCGGGTGTATCCCCTGAACTATATAATTTATTCACACATCATGATTCAAAGTACAATGCGTGAATTGTTGTGCCACTCTTAGCCAACAGAAAAAAGGTGGTTGAGAGAAAAGCCAATCTCAATTTGTATTAAGTGAAACAAGAGTAGAATCAAGAAGTTAGAGGGACGACAAGGCATCGACGTCTTACCTGCATCGTGAGGTAGACAGTTGACTACAGCGAAAGGCATTCGCTAACAATTTAACTGAACTCACCATATCACAGCGCGTGCTTCTGTTGACAAAACAAAACGGCTGGAAACTTGCAGAAGTCACGTTTGTGTGTCAAAAGCAAAGCTGAACACGTTGCTTTGGAGAAACAGTCAGTTTCAATCATCGCACGACCACTAAAATGGCAGATATTGGGATAAGTGATCGTGGAATAGAAGAAAGCATCTACAGTTGCTTTGTAGTGCAAAAGTTTCAGGGGCAGACGAGATAGTCCTACGATTCTACAGAGATTACATGAAAGAACTTGCCCTCTTTCTAGCAGCAGTTTGTGTAGGTCGCTGGAGCAAGAAAAGATGCCTAGCGACAGAGAAAAAAAGCGTAGATCATTCACGTTACGAAGAAGGGTCGTAGAAAAGATGTGCACATTATAAACCCATATCCCTACGTCAATCTGTCGTAGAATTATGGGGCATGTTTTACGTTCACGCATTAGGAAGTGTTTGGAGAACGAAAATTTCCTCTATAAAAATCAAAATCGATTCCGCAAATAGAGATCTTGTGATACTCAGTTCGCTCACTCCTTCATGAGATTCACTGCGTTGTATTCGTCGACGCCGAGGTTCATGCCATGTTTCTTTACTTCAGGAAGGCGTTTGACATTGTCCCGCCCTATCATTTGGTAAGAAAAGAAATACGGGCTTACCGAATATCGAACCAGATTTGTGACTGGATTCAAGACATCCTTGCAGATAGAACTCAACACGTCGCTGTTAACGAAACAAAATCTACAGATATAAAGGCGATTCAGGAGATCCCAAAGAAGTGTGGTAGGACCTTGCTGTTTACAGTACGAAGGTGGTTTTATAAGTCTAATACAAAAGAAAGAAAAAATGTTGTTTCGTAAACAACTCCCCTATCTTCTCGACATAGTCTCCTTTGAGGGACGTACAATTGTCCAGTGATAATCCAGCTTTTCCATCCACTGGAAAAACAGGTTCTGTGAAATTCCGCAAAATACTCGTTGTCTGCCGCCATCGCTTTTCGTTTGATTAAAATTTCTTCCCAGCAAGCTAAAGCTTCAAGTTAGCGACAGTAAGAAGTCACTTGAGGCTAAGTCTGGTGAACAAGGTGGATGACGACGCAATTGAAAGCCCGATTCATACAGTTTCGCCAATGTTATCACTGATGCGTGGGTAGGGGCAGTATCCTGGTGTAACAGCACTTTTTTTGCGTGTCAACCTTGTTTTTTTTTTTTTTTCAGTCAACGCAAGTTTCAAACGATCCAACAACGAAGCATAATAGGGTCCAGTAATGTTTCTTCCAAGTAATCTTTGAGGATTATTCCTTGGGCATCCCAAAAAATAATGGCCACCACAAAATGCAAAGTGTCTTTGACTTCTTCAGTGGACTTTCACCAGCATTGGTCCATTGTTCTGACTGCCGTTTTGATTCTGGTGTGTAATGTTGGATCCAGGTTCCATCAACAGTCACAAATCGGCGCAAAAAGTCTTGCGAATTGCGATTAAACATCGACAGACATTGCGCTGAAATGTTGTGCTGGATGCGCTTTTGGTCATTTGTGAGCAATTGCGGCATCTATCCCACAACTTCCATATCGTTAGTTCTCCGTGCAGGATATTATTCACTTGCTCGGTTGAGATGCCTACAGTCTCAGCAATCACACAAATTTTTATTCGGCGGTCTTGCGTTACTATAACATAGATTTTGTCAATCGTTTCTTTGTGGTGATCTCAATTGCACGGCCGGAAGGCACTTTGTCTTTGGTGCTCGTCTGAGCACGTTTGAATTCATTAATCCAAAAGTGAATGAATGGTCTTCGATGATGGTGCAGAGTCCGCATGAACTTCATGCAATTCTATTTGATTTGTGCTACAGTTCAACCCTTCAAATGAAAGTGTTTAATATCAACAAGAAACTCGGACTCATACATTTTCAATTGCAGTTGACATACTGACCAATCCAGATGGCTGTCAACAATGAACTGTATACTGTACATTGTTGAACAATAAGTCTTAACAACCATGAAGGTACAACAAAAACGTTCCATTCATGCACAGAAATTTGCCAAACTATTCAACCCTCCCTTGTATAATTACTGATCCAGCAGTACTGGCACTATAGACCATGTGTTGTGCATCTTTCCTTATGCCGTCTTCCCATCTATTTCTTGGACTTCCCGGGGGTCTTTTTGTTGTAATGTGAACGATGACGGCTTGCTTGAGAAGTTGGGTTTCTGATTGCATTGTCTTTCTTGCTCTCCAGTTATCTCCATCTTACACTGAGGCCCACATTGTTCTCATAGCCTTTCTTTCAAATGTTAGAAGCTTTCGCATCGACTTTTTTGCTAGTGCTCAGCTTTACGACCCATAGAGGACGATCAGGTATATGACGGCCTTGCAGATCTTTATTTTCGCAGCATTTGATATAGCTTTAGAATTGAACACGTCTCTGTGGGCAATTAGACATCTGGAACCAGTAGAAATTCTTTCAAAGAAATACTGGACATATAAAGGCTCTTAGTGGCACCTAAGTTAATGTCCAGTCACTTGCGAATGAGGCAGGAACTGAAACTGAGGGTAGCAAAGCAAAAGCTGTAATGCACAACTTCGTTTTCAAATGTTCCTTTACAAAGAAAAACCCACGAGAATTACCCTAGTTTAATCCTCATACCACTGCAAAGATGAGTGCAATAAGTGTTAGTGTCAGTGGTATTGAGAAACAGCTGAAATCGTTAAAATTGAGTAAAGCTCCAGGCCCTGATGGAATCCCTATCAGATTCTATACTGAATTTGCGGCTGAGCTAGCCCTGCTTCTAACTGTAATATGTCGTAGATTCCCCGAACAAAATACAGTGCCCAGTGGTTAGAAGAAAGCACATGTCACCCCCTTTTACAAGAACGGTCGTAGAAGTGATCCACGAAACTACCGTCCAATATCCTTAACGTTGATTTCTTGTAGAATCTTAGAACATATTGTGAGCTCAAACAATGAGGTATCTCGAATAGAATGACCTCCTGTATGCCAATCAGCATGGATTTCGAAAACATTGATCATACGAAACCCAACTCACACTTTTCTCACATGACACACTGAAAGCTTTAGATCAATGTGGTTAGGTAGTTGCAGTATTTCTTGTTTTACGAAAGGGTACCACATCCGCACTTATTGTCAAAAGTGCCATCATATGGGGTATCAAGCGAAATTTGTGACTGTGTTGAGAATTTTTTGGAAGAGAGGACGCAGAATGTTATATTGGATGGAGAGTAATCGTCAGATGTAGAACTAACTCTGTGTGTGCCCCCAGGAAAGTGTGTTGGGACCCTTGCTGTTCATGCTGTATATTAACGACCTTGCGAACCGTATTAATAGTAACCTCAGACTTTTTGTAGATGGTGTAGTTATATATAACGAAGCATTGCCTGGAAGAACGGGCATAAATGTTAGGTCAGATCTTGACAAGATTTCAAAGTAGTGCAAAGTTTGGCAGCTTGCTTTAAATGTTCAGAAATGTGAAACTGTGCATTTTATAAAACGAAACAACATATTATCCATTGGCTGTAACATCAATGAAACACAGTTTGATTCAGCCAACTCATACAAATACCTGGGGCTAACAATTTGTAGGGATGAGAAATGGAGTGCTCACATAAGCTCAGCCGTAGGCACAGCGGGTGATAGATTTCAGTTTGTTGGTAGAATACTGGGAAAATGCAATCAATCTACAAAGGAGACTACTTACAAATCACTTGTGTGACCCACTCTAGAATATTGCTCCAGTGTGTGGGACCTGTACCAGATAGGACTAACAAGTGACGTTGAATGTATGCAGAGAAGGGCAGTACGAATGGTCACAGGTGTATTCGACCCATGGGAGAGTGTCACAGAGACACTGAATATGCTGAGGAGCAGCTTCTTGAAGATGACAAACTATCTTGCGAAAGCTTGGGTACAAAGCTTCAAGAATTGGCTTTAAAAGATGACTCTAGGAATATACCACAACCCCCTACTTACCACTCCCATGAAAAAATTAGATTAATTACAACATGCACGGAGGCATCTAAACAATTATTCTTTCTGGGTTCCATACGTGAATGGGACGGGAAGAAACCCTAATAACTGGTACAATGCGATGTACACTTTGCCATGCAGTTCACAGTGGTTTGCAGAGTATAGACGTTGACGTAGATGCAGATTTACATCTACATCTCGTTGAATACATCAACAGCATCAATTTGCCAGTTACTTGAACAAATTAGCGAAGCTGAACTTGTCTCTGTTAAATATGAAATGTTCTTGTGCACATCTATTTCTACCTAGTTGCATATGTTCTGTATTTTATTGGTGAGTAGTCCTGCTTTACCTGCTGCTATTGCGATCCTTTTATATGAGGGTTGTTCAATTAGTAATGCCCCACATTTTTTAAAACAGCCATTAATACACACACACAAATGTCCTTGTTGGCCGTCCGCTGTGGCCGAGCGGTTCTAGGCGCTTCAGCCCGGAACCGCGCTGCTGCAGGGGTCGCAGGTTGGAATCCTGCCTCAGGCACGGATGTGTGTGATGTCCTTAGGTTAGTTAGGTTTATGTAGTTCTAAGTCTAGGGGACTGATGACCTCAGATGTTAAGTCCCATAGTGCTCAGAGCCATTGAACCATTTTCGTCCTTCTTGGTGCTTCACATTTGATGTTTGTTCTGTGCGCCAATGAAGTTTCAAACCGTTCTGGCAGGTAGCAGAGCCGTAGTACAGCGTCAAATGGTGTCTACATACGACTCACGTTACAAGCAGCTGCTGTTATTGTATTCTTGGGTGCAGAAAAAGAAACCGTGGTGAAAATACATAAACGTTTTTGTGCAGTGTATGGCAATGCTGCAGTTGATAGGAGTACAGCTGAGCGAGCACGTATTGGTCTCACCGCGGACTTCTAATACTCAGCAACACGCAACTGATATCATCAAAGTATACATGCCTGAAGATGGTGTTGACGCAACATCGAAACTAGTAGCCAAATAAATATGAAATCTTAAGTACAGCTGGAGGAATTTCATTTTTAATAAAAATTATACCAGCTGATGTCCCACCATCATCCAATTTAAATATGGACGCATGAAGAAAAAATTAAGTGCTTTTTGTTTTGTATTGTGTACATTAGAAAATTGTACCAACTACAGCACTCTTCAGTGTGCAAATTATCTTACCTCAGGAATGGGCTTATGTTCTGGGGAAATTCTAGAGATCTACATCTACATGGATACTCTGCAAGTCACATTTAAGTGCCTGGCAGAGGGTTCATCAAACCACCTTCACAATTCTCTATTATTCCATTCTCGTATAGCGCGCGGAGAGAATGAACACCTATATCTTTCGGTACGAGTTCTCATTTCCCTTATTTTATTTTGGTGATCGTTCCTCCCTATGTAAGTTGGTATCAACAAAAGATTTTCGCATGCGGAGCAGAAAGTTGGTGATTGAAATTTCCTGAGAAGATTCCGTCGCCACGAAAAACGCCTTTCTTTTAATGATTTCCACCACAAATCCTGTATCATTTCTGTGACACTCTCTCCCATATTCGCGATAATACAAAACGTGTTGCCTTTCTTTGAAATTTTTCGATGTACTCCATCAGTCCTATCTGCTAAGGATCCCACACTGCGCAGCAGTATTCTAAAAAAGAGGACGGACAAGAGACGTAGGCAGTCTCCTTAGTAGGTCTGTCACATTTTCGAGTGTCGTGCCAATAAAACGCAGTCTTTGGTTTGCCTTCCCCACAACATTTTCTGTGTGTTCCTTCCAATTTAAGTTGTTCGTAATTGTAATACCTAGGTATTCAGTTGAATTTACGACTTTTAGATTAGACTGATTTATTGTGTAACCGAAGTTGAACTAGTTCCTTTTAGCACTCATGTGGATGACCTCACACTTTTCGTTATTTAAGGTCAACTGCCACTTTTCGCACCATTCCGATATTTCTTCTAAATCGTTTTGCAGATTGTTTTGATCTTCTGATGACTTTATTAGTCGATAAAAGACAGCGTCATCTGCAAACAACGGAAGACGGCTGCTCAGATTGTCTGCCAAATCGTTTATACAGGGTGTTACAAAAAGGTACGGCCAAACTTTCAGGAAACATTCCTCACACACAAATAAAGAAAAGATGTTATGTGGACATGGTCCGGAAACGCTTAATTTCCATGTTAAAGGTCATTTTAGTTTCGTCAGTATGTACTGTACTTCCTCGATTCACCGCCAGTTGGCCCAATTGAAGGAAGGTAATGTTGACTTTGGTGCTTGTGTCGACATGTGACTCATTGCTCTACAGTACATCTACTCTGCATCAAGCACATCAGTACGTAGCATCAGCAGGTTAGTGTTCATCACGAACGTGCTTTTGCAGTCAGTGTAATGTTTACAAATGCGGAGTTGGCAGAAGCCCATTTGATGTATGGATTAGCACGGGGCAATAGCCGTGGCGCGGTACGTTTGTATCGAGACAGATTTCCAGAATGAAGGTATCCCGACAGGAAGACGTTCGAAGCAATTGATCGGTGCCTTGGGGAGCACGGAACATTCCAGCCCATGACTCGCAACTGGGGAAGACCTAGAACGACGAGGACACCTGCAATGGACGAGGCAATTCTTCGTGCAGTTGACGATAACCCTAATGTCAGCGTCAGAGAAGTTGGTACTGTACAAGGTAACGTTGACCACGTCTCTGTATGGAGGGTGCTACGGGAGAACCAGTTGTTTCCGTACCATGAGGCTTCATTCCAACGTGATCAAATTGTAAATTTTCACAATCAACATGTATGGGCTGACGAGAAATCGCACGCAATTGTGCAATCACGTCATCAACACAGATTTTCTGTGAACGTTTGGACAGGCATTGTTGGTGATGTCTTGATTGGGCCCCATGTTCTTCCACCTACGCTCAATGGAGCACGTTATCATGATTTCATATGGGATACTCTACCTGTGCTGCTAGAACATGTGCCTTTACAAGTACGACACAACATGTGGTTCATGCACGATGGAGCTCCTGTACATTTCAGTGGAAGTGTTCCTATGCTTCTCAACAACAGATTCGGTGACCAATGGATTGGTAGAGGTGGACAAATTCCATGGCCTCCACGCTCTCCTGACCTCAACCCTCTTGACTTTCATTTATGGGCGCATTTGAAAGCTCTTGTCTATGCAACCCCGGTACCAAATGTAGAGACTCTTCGTGCTCGTATTGTGGACTGCTGTGATACAATACGCCATTCTCCAGGGCTGCATCAGCACATCAGGGATTCCATGCGACGGAGGGTGGATGCGTGTATCCTCGCTAACGGAGGACATTTTGAACATTTCCTGTAACAAAGTGTTTGAAGTCACGCTGGTACGTTCTGTTGCTGTGTGTTTCCATTCCATGATTAATGTGATTTGAATAGAAGTAATAAAATGAGCTCTAACATGGAAAGTAAGCGTTTCCAGACACATGTTCACATAACATATTTGCTTTCTTTGTGTGTGAGGAATGTTTCCTGAAAGTTTGGCCGTACCTTTTTGTAACACCCTGTATAGATAAGGAACAGCAAAGGGCCTATAACACTACCTTGGGGAACACCAGAAATCACTTCTGTTTTACTCGATGACTTTCCGTCAATTACTACGAACTGTGACCTCTCTGACAGGAAATCACAGATCCAGTTACATAACTGAGACGATATTCCATAAGCACCCGATTTTACTTTTAACCGCTTGTGTGGTACAGTGTCAAAAGCTTTCCTCGATGCCATCAAAAAATTATAAGAATAATGGAAGGGGTAGATAATTGCAAATCATGTAGACCATTGTTTCAAAAGAGGATGATCCTGCCTCTTCCTTGTATGTATATACTTGCGAATAACTTACACACAAAAATACCACTCATCACTCAAAATCACACAATACACAGGTGATACAAGGCAAAAATTGCATGTACATTTTCAAAGTGCCAACAAAAAGTCTTATCCATCATAGTATAAAATTATACAATGCCTTACCAGGTACCATTAAACACATACAGAACACTGGTCTCTTCAAATCTAAATTGAAGTCATACTAGGTTGATCACTGCTTTTACACAGTAAATGAATATCTACAAAAATAAATGTTTCCATGTTTAACCCTATGTAATCTCATACAGAAGAACATTTGTGTATTATGTCTCTGTATATAGCATAACAACATGTATTTAAGTATCCATCATTAACTGATATATTAATGTGTGTTATTAAGAACAAAGGTATAATTATATACAAAATTGTTAATATTAACATCAAAATCCAAATATCTCTTGCACATTGTGCAGCTGTAGATGAAAAAAAGATCAATAAATAAATCTATAAATCAAGTGAGTACACTTACCTCACAAATATTTTTTTCCATTATTAATATTTTGTTATGTTTATAAAAATAATTGTTTAACCAGTTATATACATTTTAGGACCACTTCTTCTGAAGAAGATATTTTTAGAAATATTGAAACCTAGATCAATGGCTAATTTGCCACTGGTTGGCTGACTTTTTTCAACCTCTTCAGATTTATACAGTTGCTGATTCTCAGCCATATTTAAGATTCCTAATGTTTTTTCTTGTTGTATAAATATTTTTCCTCTTGGAAAACCTAATGTATCTTTCTGAGATAGGTTCCACGTATTGTTTAAAATTTGCCAGCCCTCTTTGGGTTTAAGTGAATTCTCAGTTTCTAGCGGGTTGTGGGAGCAACTGCATGCTACAAAATGAGCTCTGGCACTTTACTGTGATTACTCTGGCAGTTAACAAGTAATATTGTGAGATTCTCTCCCTTTGATTTTATTATATGCTGTGTTCAGATAATTGGTTTGTCTAATGCTGGCTGGTTTTTCTACTGAGGGTCTCTGAATTTCCTCGAATCTGGGGGGGAAAATCATGCACATTCAACACACACTAATATTTGTCATCTAGAACACCATAGGAAGCTCTTACTGCAGACCTGTTGAGAACTGGAAGACACATGGTTTACATTTCGTAAAGTACTTGGTTTTTAGTATTTAATGCCCCTGATTTATCACAGGTTAGTAGCACTTCTGAAGGCCAGTGTTACGCCATGACTGTCTGCATCAGATGACCATAGCATAGTACCCACTTTGGTGTTTTAATTCCATTCGACTGAATTTTTTTATGAAATTATTTTCATTACAAAACCATATCTCTGTAATTAACATTGTGATTTTTGACAACAAGGATATTGTGTTTCTTGTGGCAATCCTGGTTCCAATACTTGAATTTTATTCATTACTCAGTCAGTCATCTACATGATCTAAGAGAAAACATATAACCTCACCAGCTTCCCTCTTGACAAATATTTAGTAACTTATATGCTATGATCTGCAACAACAAATCATGAGTAAACTCGTTCTATAATAAAATGTAAAGGCCATGTGTCTAGGGCCTCCCGTCGGTTAGACCATTCACCTGGTGCATGTCTACATCTACATCTACATCTACCTCCATACTCCACAAGCCACCTGACGGCGTGTGGCGGAGGGTACTTTGAGTCCCTCTATCAGTTCTCCCTTCTATTCCACTCTCGTATTGTTCGTGGAAAGAAAGACTGTCGGTATGTCTCTGTGTGGGCTCAAATCTCTCTGATTTTATCCTCAATGGTCTCTTCGCAACATATATGTAGGAGGGAGCAATATACTGCTTGACTCCTCGGTGAAGGTATGTTCTCGAAACTTCAACAAAAGTCTGAGCTAAAATAAATAAGATACATGCCAGTCCTTATGGCACAATTTCTGAATACTCATTTGAAGTGAAATGAATTGCTTTAAGCATTTTAGTGTATTCAGCCACTGTAGTGGGCAATTTTACTGTATCAATGCATGCATCCTAAAATATTTGTAAGGCACTGGGCATAGGGTACTTTACAGTGGACTGTTCTACAAGTCTGCATCCCAGTGCCAACTGCTAAACTTCCACAGCATGCACAAAGTGTCAGCCATGCAAAGATCATGGCTGAGTGTGATTGCTTAGCTTTTAGAATAGTATATTTTCTAAATGTTCAGTGAGGTTCTGATTTTTTTTTTTCTTGTTGAAAGAGGTTTCCATAATTTCAAAACTAATTACCATCATAAGTTAGCAGAATTACAGCAATCTGGAAAATTTTCAAAAAATTGTCAACAAGTCTGGAGAAAGTGTCAATAGCCATCCTCATGTTTGGTTTCCTATGCCAATCCATATTTTGATGATATGCCAGTTCTAAGTGATTGTTCTCTTGTTTTACAATAGCTTGTTCTTAGTAAGTACTTCAAATTATTTCAACAGTGGTCAGGAATTGTACAGAAAACCTTAGTGTGCAAGAGATTTGTAATTCTGGAAAATAGTGGTATATCTGACATTGAGGAAATTGAATATGATGATTTTCTTCAGAGGCTGACAGCAATGATGACCTTTCCCAGATGATGGATTGTCTTGAGGAGGAAGGTGTAGATGAAGATAATCATAATGGTCAGCCTCATTTTGATATGCTGATGCAGACATAAAGAAAAATGAACCACAAGGATTTATGCAGGAGGTTATCAACAATGATAGTACTGTAATTTTCTCAAAGTGATTTGATAACAGTTAAGTGACTTTGGGCTCAAACTTCAAAGACATGGGAACCAAGGATGGCTGTAGATGTTGGGGTAAGAAGCATAAGTTGTATATTGATGTTCTGAGACTTGAGGTTGTGAAATTGAACAACTGTATGAATGTGGGGTGCCTGTTGTTTCGGACATGTCTGAAAGGACAGACCCATACATTCATAAAATTGATTCACCTCAATGGACTATGAATCCACAACCTATAGTGTGGATGCACACCTACATTTGACCTCCAGAGGCGGATCTAAAATTAGCAAGCGTGGAGGACATGGATGGGTCTGTGGATAGGTGGTGCTAGGCGAGAGTGTTGGTCAGCTGTGGAGCGTGCTGAGATAGTCCACATATTTGGAGTAAACATTGTGTCTGAGTGGTGCAGTGGTTACTGCAAGCGCTTAGTAAGCAGGACGTTTGTGGTTTGAATCCCAGTCCTGCACATATTTTCACTCATCACCACTGATTCTACACAAAGTCCAGATGCAGCTGATATCATCAGTTTCTTCTCTTCCCTTTCTCCTTCTTCCACCTTTAGTCTACATAATAAATCAAAAAAACTTTGGTGTAGGTGGTGTTGACAACTATGACACTCTGATTTCAGTTTGTAGAACATTTATTCAATCACAAAAGTCAACAGACCACATGTTTACTTAGGCCCTTGACATGGTTGTTGTTGTTATCTCCAGTCTGATGACTACTTCGATGCAGCTCTCTGTACTACTCTATCCTGTGCAAGCAGCTTCATCTCCAAACAACTTTTGCAACCTATGTATTTCTGAATCTGCTTACTGTATCCATCTGCTGGTCTCCCTCTGTGATTTTTACCCTCCACACTTCTGTCTGATACTAAATTGGTGATCCTTTGGCATCTCAGAATGTGTCCTATCAAATGATCCCTTCCTTTGACCAAGTTGTGCCAATTCTATTCAGTACCTCTTCATTAGTTATGTGACTGACCCATCTAATCTTAAACATTCTTCTGTAGCACCACATTTCAAAACCTTCTATTGTATTTTTATCTAAAATGTTTATCGTCCATGTTGCACTTCCATACATGGCTGTATTTCAGACAAATATCTTCAGAAAAAACTTCCTAAGACTTAAATCTACATTCAATGTTAACAAATGTCTCTTCTTCAGATATGCTTTCCTTGCCATTGCCTGTCTGCATTTTATATCCACTCTAATTTGGCCATTATCAGTTATTTTTCTCCCCAAATAGCAAAACTCATATACTACTTTAAGTGTTTTGTTTCCTAATTTAATTTCCTTAGCATCACCTGATTTAATTTGACTTCATTCCATTATCCTTGTTTTGCTTTTGTTGATGTTCATCTTACATTCTCCTTTTGAGACACTGTCCATCCTGTTCAACTGCTCTTCCATGTCCATTGCTGCCTCTGACAGAATTACAGTGTCATCGGCAAACCTCAAAGCTTTCATTTTTTTCCCCCTGAACCTTAATTCCTACTCCAAATTTTTCTTTGGTTTCCTTTACTGCTTGTTCAATGTACAGATTTAATAACATTGGGGACAGGCTACAATCCTATCTAACTCCCTTCTCAGCCACTGCTTCCCTTTCATTCCTCTTGACTCTTATAACTGCCATCTGGTTTCCATACAAGTTGTAAATAGCCCTTCGCTGCCTACATTTTACACCTACCACCTTTAGAATCTGAAAGAGAGTATTCCAGTCAACATTGTCAAAAGCTTTCCGTAAGTCTAAAAATGTTATAAACATAAGTTTTCCTTTCCTTAACCTATCATCTAAGATAAGTCATGGGGCCAGTATTGCCTCACATGTTCCTGCATTTCTTTGGAGCAAAGCTGATCATTCCCAAGGTCACCTTCTACCAGTTTTTACATTCTTCTGTAAGGAACTGGTGTTAGTATTTTGCAACCATGACTTATTAAACTGATAGTTCTCTAATTTTCACACCTGTCAGCAATTGCTTTCTTTGGAATTGGGATTACTACATTCTTCTTGAAGCCTGAGGGTATTTTGCCTCTCTCATACCTCTTGTACACCAGATGGAAGAATTTTGTTGTAGCTTGCTCTCCCAAGTCTATCAATAATTCTGACAGAATATCATATACCCTTGGGGCTTTGCTTCGACTTAGATCCTTCAGAGCTCTGTCAAATTATTCTTACAGTATATCCCCCATCTCATCTTCGTCTATGTCCAGTTCTCTTTCTATAATATTGCCTTGAAGTTCATCTCCCTTGCATAGACCCTCTATATACTCCTTCTACCTTTCCGCCCTCCCTTCTTCGCTTGAGGGGGAAAACCAAATTAGGAGGCTGTTTGACACTGATTTTTTGGGTGGAAGAATTAATTAGAATTTAATCAAATTTTGACATCATTTCACTCATATTTTTAAAATTTTTTGGTATTTTTTTAATAATTTCAGCCAAACATAACAAAGTTACGCTGTGATGTCCACTGAAGGTTATGAGTATAGTTCTCCAATTGCGTGTAGCCATTCTGATTTTCATCTGAAATCAAAAAGGTTTTCATTTTACATTAATAACTTATTTTCTGAGAATATGAACCTCAATGCAAGTGAAAATAATGAAAATTAAAAATTTTGCAGGAGTTGGAACAATTTACTTTGATTTTTCATGATTTTTTTCTCTAATTATGCAAAGAAAAATACCCTTATAATCATGATATCATCTCACAAGTTGATTCATATAATTTGTAATTTTATAAGGAATCATACTAGCAACTTTCATAATGATTGGTTCTTTACTTTTTGTGTTAGACGTACGCAAATGAGAAAAAAATCATGTCGAGATAAATGCATTTGAAAAAATAAATTCTCGGAAACTAAAAATTCAAGGAAGTTAACAATAATATAAAATTCTTACCAATTAATCTGTGATTAGTAATCCTTCTTCTTCCTAATAGGCTTCATTGTGCACTTGCAGCAGTGCCTTTTGAGCTTTCCGACCTTCCTTCGATTATGATGAACTACGTCGATTTTGCCAGCTCGCACACTTGTTGTCCATTTGTTCAGCATTATTGAAGCTTTGCATGTCTACTACAATTCCCGCCTTGTTCATGACCATCAGAAGGGATGCATTTCCTTCATTGAATAAGTCTGCTGCTAAATACGATGCCAATTCAATTACTTTTAGTCAGGAGTGCAAGTGTTTAGAAGCTGATTGCCAAATAGAGGAATTAAAATTTTCATTTGTATTTTCTGTGTGGCCACCTAAACATCTCTCCAGTAATTCATCACTTGATAAATATTCATATACTGGAAGAATTTCCTTCTGTACATCGGTTCTATGCTCATAAAATCAAAAAGAACACGAATTTCACTTTGAAATTTTGACAGCGTATTCTTGGACAGTTAAGCTAATGATCTATGCAATAAAAAAAAAATTAGATTTTTTTGAATATCCTAATGTGGTTTCCCCCCTTAAGACTAGATTTCCATCTGAGCTCTTGATTTTCATACAGACTTCTCTTTTCCCCACAGGCTTCTTTATTTTTCCTGTAGGCTGTAACCATATGCAATTCATGGCCACAGCATGTGCTTGAGGATGAGGCAAAATGTTTTGGGCTTCCTGGAGGGTGGGGAGGAGAAACAAAAAGCTTTGGCTCCACACAGTTTTTATCAGTATATTGTGGAATCATGGAGTATGACACAACACCAGACTACAAAAAAAGAGAGGCAGACCCTGAAATGAAGATACCCCAGTATATATGCCTGCAAAGCATAGCTATGAACTGAAAATAGTAGAGGATACCAGATATGATACTGTGGACCATTTACAATGCTTTGATCAGCATAAATCAGCATCTAGATGTGAAAATCCTGGGTTCAAAGCTAAGACGCACATGCCTTGTGTTCCAGCATAAGGAAAGTGCCAGCATGAAGATTGAGAACATAACCAGAGAGAAGGCTGTGAGACGACATCAGCCAATAGCCCACTGACAAGGACCGCACCATGACTGGAATGGCCTCTACGAGTAGAAAATATAAGCACCGCTCCTGCCAGCCTCGACCAGACAGTACTAGCCCGGCCCTAGAAGAGAGCACTATGAAAGCCGTTATTAGTGATCGAGAAACTGTGTGACAAACTTGCATGAACATTGTACATAGCAAAGGACTCTGACTTATTTGCATGTGACCCATCACTTGTAACATGTTCTTATAAATACAAGCTAAGTATTCTCAATCTTCTTTATTGTAGTAAAACCTATTAATGTGATTTTCTTGAATTGTTATACAGCATTCTGAGAACACAGCATCCTTTGGCGCCCTGTATGAGATGAGTGGGCAGGACCCCACACCTTGTACCAAATTCAGTGTCCTTCTTTGCATAACAAGAGAGTACAACTGCTTTCTACAATTCCATATAAGTAAACTTTGCATGAAGAAACATTTACCAACATCATTTAACTTTTGTAAAGCTTTTACTAATATATTTTCATAACTATTTTACAAAAGTATTATCTAAATGTTTCATTACTTTGAAAACAGGTGTCACAGTAAGTTTAGAAATTAAAAGTACGCAATAAAAAGTTCTGAAAACTATGAAGAATTGTGTCTCTAAGCCACAGTGTCCCCTGTACTGGATGATCCATAATTTGCATTTGGTTGGTCTAAATTTGATTTGTGCTCTATGAAAAATTTTCTAAAACTAAATTCTGCTTGGGTACCAAATTACAAAATTTTCTTCCCAGAAATGAAAAATAATGACTGAAAGAATTAATACAATGTTTTCTTTTATTGCTGCAAAGTTATTTGAGAACAAGATGAATGCAAACAGACCCTGTGACTGTGTAGCATGCTGGCTACCATTTAGAAATTTAATCTGGTGTAACTACTGAAAACAATTTATATTAAATATTGATTCACCCACATGCAAATTTAACTGTAGCAAGTTGAAAAGAAGGAGATAAATTTCACTCATATGCTATCATTGGAGGTATTTGGTTCCATTCAGTATTTTGTTAAATATTATCACATTTTGACATTGCCATTTCAGATTCCTACATTTTGTGAATTGTGAGGACATATTTTAGCAACAAATTACTTTTTTTTCAAAATGACAAAAGAAAAGGAATATGAATGTTCATAGCTAATGCTGAAACATATAAGAGCCAAAATTAAATCAAGTTCATAATTCAAAAAACAGAACATGTGATTGAGATGACTGTTGCTCCCTATACAAAGTTAATTGTTAAATTAAATGAAAGTTCTTTCCTTGGAGCAGTTGAGCAGTCATCCCTGGTGTGACAGATTTGTTACATAATTTCTTCAAGTCTCAAACACTGAGGATTAATAATGGCTTGCATCGTTGCCAACCAGTGCCACAGTTCTTGCAGTGCTTAGTATGTAATTATTTCACCACAATGTATGTCCTGAAGTTCTTGCATCCATGACCAGTAATTTTTAGATACAACTTACCATTGTGCACGCCACTTTTTAGATAATTTGATTAACATTTCATTGCATGTAAATGCACATTTTTAGCTATACACATGAGAGCATCACTTATACAACTTCATTTTCTGGTAACTAGACTTTCTCAAGTCAGAACAATTTGTAGTATTCGCCTTACCTAAATTAGATATGGAAATGATATTAAATCACTGATTACTATTAGTATTTAATGAACTATTTCACGTTTGCGTGTGACCCTACACAGCGTTTGCACCTGCAGCTGTTCTGCTATTGCCTCTAAAAGCACACCAAGGTCATCCAAAAAAGGCACCAGGGGATAAGACAATGTAGTTCTCTGGATTAAACTTGAGTGGCTATTGCAAATAATAAAGTCCCCTTGGAAGTTGAACAGTCATTTATAATTAACAACTTATTTTTGTATGACATTCAAATTATTAATGTGTGGTCAAGGATTAGGTGGGTGAGGGCAATGGATTGCTCAGTTTGGAATTGGTATAGGGACTGATGGAAAGAAGGGCTGCAGCCAGAGATGGGAACTTTAAATGTGAGGCCTTTGGGGGTAATGCCAAATGTCAGACAAGCCTGATAAAATAAAATATGGGAGCGTAACCTGGCTAGGGCAAAGGCATGTTTGTGGAGGGAATGTAAACAAAACTTAATGGGGTCGTTGTGGGGGTGTTGTGAGGGTGACATGGTATTAGAAGGTGGAAAGTGTAACATGAGGCTGAAATGAAAATGAAAATAAAAATATAAGGGGAGAGATAAAGGTGAACTAGAAAGCAACTGGAGATCTGGTGTGAAAAAACGTGAAAAAGTGTTGGTTAAAGCTGGGCTATGTTGATCCTGTGGTGAACTTGGGTTGGTAGACAACGATGTGCGCAAAGGTTAGGTGGTTGTGTTGCCGCCAAAACACGTTAAAGGGTGGAGAAATTCAGGAAAATTTCGAAAAAACTGCGTGTAAATGTATTAAAAGGAGTGGTTTTGTGGTGGCAGATTATGAAAATGAGGCTAACAATCGTCTGACGAAGAAATAATGACGTTAAAACCTGTGGGAAGCGGCTAAAAATGATCAGTGATGTAGGAAAAATGGAAATGGAAATAAAGCAAAAGTTATTAGAACCAGCCAAAATGGTTGTTTAATAGGTGAAAGGAACTGTTTGTGAACTAGAAACAGTGGATTTTATAGCAGTGGTAGTGTTGAAAGGGGATTTTTTTTTTTTTTTTTTTTTTTTTTTTTTTTTTTTTTTTTTTTTTTGTTGGGGGGGGGGGGGAAGTGGGTTACGTATTATTGAGTATATATAGGCGGCATAAAATTGTATAGTAGATTACGGTAAAAAGGAGAAGGTGAATGAACACATTCAAATTATTAACTTATACATATTAATAAATCTTCCAGATATTTAAGATTGAAGAAAACACACAGTTTCACATACAGGTTAGGATCAATGATCACAATATAATCAAGAACATTTTTTAAAAAAATTATGTTTAACTATATATTTTGGTGTCATTATGTCACAAGCAGTACCAATTCTAGCCGCTACTCCTGAAGTTGCTAGTTTGCTGTATCAAATACTGGATCTCTGAATCAGTATTTGAGCTTTCAGAAGTATTTGAAGTACAATGTCAAGTTATGACAGTAAAACAAAAGATAAAAGATTGGTCTTTTGCTCATTTCATAATCCAACCAAGATGCACTGGCCAGTTACTCCTGTTCTATGTTTAAGAGTTTGTGATTTCTGCATATTAAAGTGACCACTGCTGCAGGGAGAGGGGTGTTGTGAATTTTATAAAGTTATTTTTATGTTCATCCTCACATACAGGTAGACATACACTAAGGTGATAAAAATTATGGGATACCTCTTATTATTGTGTTGGACCTCCTTTTGCCCAGCATTGTGCAGTAACTCAATGTGGTTTGGACTGAACAAGTCTTTGCAGAAATACTGAGCCATGCTGTCTCTATAGCTGTCCATAACTGTGAATGTCCTGGTCCCTTGGTACAGCGAGGCATGCTGTGATGCAATTTTTGTGCTTTTAATCATCATCATCCTATGATGGTAAACTGCGTACATTATAAACAGTTGTGTGCACAGTGTCATCGTGTTATTTGGGATAGCAAAAAGCTACCTGGACCTTCATTCACTAGTTCTTTTAACAGTTCCTCTTCCATCATGTGGGCCAACCTTCAATGGCTCTCTGGGACCAAGATCCATTCCCCAGTTTCCAGCCTGACTAGCAGACAATGTCATAGTGGACCCTATTGCTATCTCCAATGCCTTGGACTGCCATTCTGTGGAGATTTTGAGATGGTCCCACTATCACCCTGCCTTCCTCCATCAGAAACGAGTGGAGGAGGCTTGGGCGATACCCTTCTCTTCTCAGAATCGTGAGTGCTACAGTGCCACCTTTACTATGAGGAAGCTAGATCATGCTCTCGCTTCATTCCAATCCTTCGCCCCAAGGCCAGACAATGTTCACATTCAGATGTTGCAACACCTTTCTCTTGTGGTCAGGCACTTTCTGCTTCATATGTGCAGTCGGATCTGGGCAAAGGGCACATTTACCAAACACTGGGGAGAAGCAACTGTCATACCCATACCTAAGCCTGGTAAGGACAAACACCTTCCTTCTAGCTACTGCCCTATTTCTCTCACCAGCTGTGTATGCAAGGTGATGGAATGTATGATTCATGCCCCACTGGTGTGGTGGCTCGAGTATTGCAATTTACTAAACACTGCACAGTGTGGACTTCGAGTGTGCCATTCTGCTGTTGACCATCTCGTCATTTTGTCCACCCATGTCATGAATGGTTTTTTGTGGAAATCCCAAACTGTGGCCACGTTTTTCAATCTGGAGAAAGCCTATGACACCTGCTGGAGGACTAGTGTCCTCCATACTCTCTACACGTGGGGCTTCCATGGCCACATGCCCCTTTTCCTTCAGGAATTTGTAGGGGCCCAAGTTTTCAAGGTACATGTGGATTCAGCCTTGTCCAGTGTGCCACAGGATTGCATCCTGAGTGTCATCCTCTTTGCTGTTGCCATTAACTGTATAATGGCCTGTCTCCTGCCAGGCATCTCCGGCTCCCTTTTCATTCCACAGACTTGTCTCATTCAGCGTCATCTTCAGCGATGCCTTGATCACCTTTACTCATGGAGCATCAACAGTGGCTTTCATTTTCCACTGACAAAACCACTTGTATGCATTTCTGGTGGTGAATTGGGTTTTTCCATGGTCTTTTCATCTTGTGCCTGTTGCTCTTCTGTTCACTGAAACTACAAAATTTCTGGGGCTCATGCTCGATAGGAAACACTCTTGGTCCTACCATGTGCCTCAACTGGCAGCCAGCTGTATGCAGTCCCACATGTCCGCAGTTGTACTTCCTGGGGAGTGGATCGAACCACCTTCCTCTGTTTGTACCTGTCCCTTGTCTGTTTGAAACTAGACTATAAGTGTTCCATTTTTGAATCTGCACATCCATCTCTTTAACACCATCTCAATACTATCCATGATCATGGCATCCATTTGACCACTGTATCTTTTTACACTAGCCCGGTTCAGAGGATGTATGCAGAAGCTGCCAAACTACTGTTGTCCTATTGCTGTGACTTTCTCTTTTGCAGATATGCATGCCATTTGTCTGCCGTGCGTGACCACCCACCTATGCCTCCTTCTTGTATGACTGGTTTGATCTTCAGTATGGGGCACATCCCTCTTCTCCGTTACCTTCTGGAGTTCACTTTTGGCTCTTGCTCCAGCAGCTAAACTTCCCGGTACCTGCCACTTTCCCAGTGGGTGTGAACCCTACACCACCTTGGCTTAGCGACCCATGTTCACCTTGTTCTTCATTCACTTCCTAAGAACACTGCTCCAGACTCAGTCTATCATCTTAGTTTCATGACCTCTGTGTGTAACTTTGCGATAGTACCTTTGTGTACAATGATGGCTCTTGGACTGACAGTGGTGTTGGGTAAGCCTTCATCATTGGAACTGACATTTTTTGGTATCGGCTTACTGAACACTGCTCAGTATTTTCAGCAGAGCTCTTTGCCCTGTATCAGGCCATGCATTACATCTGGCGAAACTGTCCTTCAAAGCCTGTATGTACTGTACCGCATCTATCCCATAGTACAACAGGTCCAGGAAACCTGTAACTTGCTCACTCTTGATGGAACCACTGTGATGTTTATGTGGATTCTTGATCACGTCGGTCTGATGTGAAACAAGGCCGCTGGCGCAGCTGCCAAGATTGCAGCCCTCATACCTCAGCCCACTAGTTCCCCTACTCTCTCTGATGATCTCTGTGTTGCTGTGAGTCAGCAGGTGGTGTCACTTAGGCATTACCACAGGTCCTCCCTTCATGGGAACAAGCTCCTGGTTGTTAAGTGTCTCCTGGCAGTTTAGACGACATCCTCTCTGCCCTCTCGCCGTGAGGAGATCATTCTAGCTGGACTGCGTATCGGGCACTGTCTTTTTAGCCATCGCTAAAGTGGTGTTCCCACACCATTTTGTGCTCATTGTGCTCAACCTGTGACAGCCTGTCATTTTCTAATGGAATGCCCTTTTTTTAACAGCTTATGTTCCTGGTTGTGTTTACCATTTGAGTTATCAGCTGTTTTGGCAAATGACGCGTGGGCTATTGACCGCATTTTACTACATCGTACCGAGCGAGGTGGCGCAGTGCCTAGCACACTGGACTCGCATTCGGGAGGACGACGGTTCAATCCTGCGTCCGGCCATTCTGATTTAGGTTTTTCGTGATTTCCCTAAATCACTCCAGGCAAATGCCGGGATGGTTCCTTTGAAAGGGCACGGCCGACTTCCTTCTCCGCCCTTCCCCAATCCGATGAGACCGATGACCTCGCTGTTTGGTCTCTTCTCCCAAACCAACCAACCAACCAACTACATCGTAGCAATATGGCAAATGCCATTAAATTTTTTGTTGAGGACATCCATTTCTCTATGGCGTATTTTATAGACCTTTTTCCTCATCCCTGTTTTTAGCTGTTTTCTCTTCCATCAATTGGGATTAACATTTAGTCATTTTTAACTCCTCTCTCTGACTTTGTGTTCTACAGTTATGACATTGGTGCATATGATCCTAGTTATTTTTGCACCCTAAAACAAAACAGACAGACAAACAAACATAGCTGTGAAAGTGGTGCTGGTATACACAAACTGACTTTCTGATTATGTCCTAAAAATGTTTGACGGGATTCATGTCTGGCAATCTAGATGGCCAAATCATTTGCTCCAGTTGTCCAGAATTTTCTTCAAATCAGTCACGAACAATTGTGGCCTGATGACAGGGCATATTGTCATCCACAAAAATTGCTTCATTTTTTTTTTTGCGAACATGAAGTCCATGAATGGCTGGAAATGGTCACCAAGTAGCTGAATATAACCATTTCCAGTCAATGATTGGTTCAATTGGACCAGAGGACCCACTCCATTCCATGTAAACACAGCTGACACCGTAATGGATCCACAGCCGGCTTCCACAGTGCCTTGTTGACAATTTGGGTCCACGGCTTCATGGGGGCCTGCACCACACTTGAACCTTAGCATCAGCTCTTACCAACTGAAATCAGGACTCATCTGACTAAGCCACAATTCTGCAGTTGTCTAGGGTCCAACTTATATGGTCATGAGCCCAGGAGAGCCACTGCAAGCGATGTCATGCTGTTAGCAAAGGCACTCGTGTTGATTGTTTGCTGCCATAGCCCTTTAATGCCAAATTTTGCCATACTGTCCTAATAGATATGTTTGTTGAATGTCCCACATTTATTTCTGAATTTACTTCATGCAGTGTTGCTTGTGTGTTAGCACTGACAACTCTACACAGTTGTTGCTGTTGTTGATCATTAAGCGAAGGCCTTTGGCCTCTGTGTTGTTTGTAGTGAGAGGTAATGCCAGACATTTGGTATTCTTGGCACTGTTGACACAAGGGATCTCGAAACATTGAACTGCCTAATAATTTCCGAAATTGAATGTCCCATGCCTATAGCACTTACTACCATTCCACATTCAAAGTCTGTTACTCCCCATTGCGTGTCCATAATCATACTAGAAACCTTTTCACTCTGATCATGTGAGTACAATTGACAGTTCTGCCAATGCATTGCCATTTTATACCTTTCGTTCATGATACTACCACCACCTGTATACCACATATCGCTATGCCATGGCTTTTATCTCCTCAGTGTACATTACAGACCTGCATGTATAATAAAGAAATGAAGTTGTGAGATAAATTCAAACCTAAAGCATATTCAATAATATTTATTCACTTTTTATTGGTCATCCAGTTCCATTCAAATTATTAGCAGAGGAGAGAGAGAGAGAGAGAGAGAGAGAGAGAGAGAGAGAGAGAGAGAGAGAGGGAGAGAGAGAGAGAGAGAGAGAGTTTTCCACATCCACATCTTCCTATCTACTATCATAGTTCAGGTATATGCTGTCATAAAGACAAATACTTGAAAAATTGTACAATTGTGCATAATGTTTAAATTTATTACTTCTTTGCTACTAACTCTATTTCCAACACATTTTACAGACATTCATATATGCCATTAAATGTAGCTAGACAAATATATCATTGTACAACATACAGTTAAACAGATAATATGTCAAACACTGAGATGCTTGAAAAAATGCTGCATCATGCAAAAAGTCCTAATACATTTTTTCTTTACTACTATGACGCTACTACATTCAAGTCAACTTAAGGAAATCCCTGACATCTCCCAGCACTTTTTACATCCTTCAACTAGCTGTAAGTGGAAACAACAGCAGTCTATAGAGCTATGAAGAGACGTTGCAACACACAACGTTTGCAATATTGTGTTGTAGAAGTGTGAAGCAGCTGCGCCCAGTATATGGAAAGTACTGGGATTTTTTATTTTCATTTCTAATAGAAAACTGGCAAAATGAATACCTGTGCAATGCCAGGTTTGTCATCTACTTTTTAATAAAGAGACAGTACGATTTCCTTATGATCTCAATGAACTGCCAAGGAGGATGTGATAGATCAAAAACATATTTAAACATATTGAATGAAAAATGTTTAAAAACCCTAACCATATCAATTGATGTGTGCAAAACTGGTTTATTACACTCAGGTCATGCCTGTAGCAGGAAAAGTGCTAAGCAATAAATGGTCGGAGATAAATACACTCCAATGTTTTGGAGTCTTGGAATTGTTAGGAAACTTCCTGGTGAGTAAAGACTTCTTTTGAATACTGTGCACTGTATTTGGAAATATTTCACCTCCACCCATGGGCTGTGTACAAGAGCTATTGTACCCTAAAGCAAGTGTGTGTGTATAACAGATTAAAAAGCAGCTTGCTATGCAGGCGTTGTTGGCCAACAGTTTGGACTTGCTAATTCAGTCAAAATATTATCACTCACATGTAAACTTCCATGTTATAAAGAAACAATTTGGATCTCACTAGTTAAATAAAGGAAATTAACAGTTACCTGGTCAGTCCTGTAGTCCTCTTCCTTCAGCCGCCACATAGTCTACATTAACCGATGTTTTAAATGTAGCATCTGACAACCGAGCTGCCAGTCAAACGCAGTAGTGTATTTACATGTAGCTGAAAACCAGTTGTGGGAGCTGAATCCAGAAGCCAAAAGAGCATTTCCAGAATAGGTATTGGACTGTTAAAGGAACGGCCAGAAGAAGATCTGGGTAATATGTTTACAGAAAAAAAAACTGTATTTGGGCACCTCATGCAAATGTAGTGTGAGACAGAGTGCTGAACAGCACTTAATCAATATGTAGCTCTTATCAGATCGAATTCAATACATCATTCTTAGTGGGGCAAAATTGATAGATGGGAAAGTACTTTTGGAAGTACCCCAAAGAACTGTTTTAGGGCTGTTACAGCATCTGATCAAAATTATGGGGGAACCTCTATGCAATGCAAAATTGACCACTAGATGTCACAAGAGGCAGCCCCATCAGTATAAAAGGAACTGCAGAGTATTGTGTTGTCACTAGAGAGGCAGTGACAGCAGAATGGGTCAGCCAGGAAAGCTCAGTGGCTTCGATCATAGAGTAGTGATCGGATGTCACCTAAATCACAGATCCATCAGGGACATCTCAACCCTTCTAAAGCTGCCAAAGGTGATGGGTTGTGACATGACTGTGAAATGGAAATGCAAAGGAACAACTGCTGCAAAACCGAGACAAAGCACATCTCATGCACTGTTATCAGTATGACAATTCACCCTTTCATAAAGCATTGTCAGCGAGGCAGTGATTCCTGAAATGGACTGACTCACCCAGAGTCCTAACCTGAACCCAGGGGAATACCATTGGAATGAGTTAGAATGTCAACATCATTCCAAATTCCAGCGTCTAACAACAACATCACTACCTACTTAGGTTTTGGCTCTTTAGGAAGATGAGCAGACATTCAAACACCTCATTGAAAGTGTCCCAGGCAGAGTTCAAACTGTCGGAAACGTGAAGAGCAGAGGCATGCCATATTAATGTCCTTTAATAGGTGTCAGGATATTTTTGATCAGATGCCATATATATATCAGTTCGATAACATCAAAAACTCTGCAAAGTTGTCCACAGATGATGCTATTGTCTATGGGAATGTTGCAGTGCCAGAAGAGTTGCAAAATGCAGGATCATCTGCAAATGATCGCTGGTTGGTGCAGAGACTGGTAGCTGACACTAAACAAAAATAAGTGTAATGTATTGCACATAAATAAGCAAAGACGTCCACTACTGTTCCATTACCCTAAGGGTGACAAATCGTGGGCAACAGTGACTATTGGAAAATATTATGTTGGTGCATAAGTTCCTAGCATTTTTGTTTTACATGTTGGTATTCCAGTTGTTATGGTTTTATTTATCGATTTTCATTATTTATTTTTAGGTCGCTGTTACTGTTTGTGAGTTTACATTTTGTCATTTGGTGATAGTGAAAGGAGCTGAAGATGTTAGAAATGGAGTGTCATGATGCCATTGGACAGAGCACAGCAAGAAAATGACTTTCTCATTTTAAGGAAGAACATTTTGACATTAATGACTCAACATTCAGGAAGATCTTTGGGGATTTAAATGCATTAATCCACAATGACGCACATTGATTTACTCAAGAACTAACAAATGCAATGAATTGTGATTGTTCCACCATCGTTTGACATTTGCATGTAGTGGGGAAGGTTCAAAAATTGGGTGTATGGATACCACATACTCTAAACCAAAATCACAATATTTTGGGGGTGCCCATAGCTGCATCTCTGCTTGCTCATCATCAACTGGCTCGTGAACAACACTGAGCACTCCTGTCCTGTATCATTACTGGTGACAAAAAATTGTGTCTTTTATGTTAACATAACGAAAAGAATGGAATGACTGAACCCAAACATAGCAGCAACTACCAATACAAAGACCTGTGTACATCCACAAAAGATAATGCTATGCATCTGGTGGAACAGCGATGGTGTGGTGTACTATGAAGTGCTTCCCAAAGGTGTTGCACATGCAGTCCAAGGATGATGACAAGGAAGACTGCATGAAGTGATGGTACTCCACAATAATGGCTACCCACATTCTGCTACACTGACATAAAACACTATATTGCAATTGGGTTGGGAAGTCATTCCACTTCCACCTATTTCATCTGATCTTGTGCCCTCAGATTTCCAGATTTTCTGCCTTCTGTCTAACAACCTTTAGAGGAACTTGTTTCTGGGTGAAAATGCACTCCTAATATGCCTCGACAAGGTCTTCGCCTGCAAACCATGCTATTTCTACAACCGGGGAGCTGAAAAGATACCCCAGCATTGGCAGGCTGTTGTGAATAGTGAAGGAGAATATAGTATTGGTGACTGAAGTCTCCGTTATATGTATCTGTTGTGTTCATTGAATTTATGAAAAATACTACAAACATTTGCACCATCACAATAGTTAGGAGTTACCCTCAGGACAAACCTGAAATTGAATGACCAATAAAACTAATCAAAGGATAAAGCAGATGCAGGCTGGGATTCGTTCAAAGAATCCTAAGGAAACTTGATTCATTCACAAAATAGATGGCATACAAAACACTAATAGACTGATAATTACTTGTTAGGCTGAGACCCTTAATCGTTAGAAGTAATTGTTTAGGTACAGAATATCCAATGGAGAGTAGCAAGTTTTGTCACAGGTTTGTTTAGTAAGCACAACAGCATTACGGAGATCCCTGTCAGTGTGTGGTGACAGACATTACAAGAGAGATGCTGTACATCACAGAGAAGTTTCCTGTTGAAATCTCCAGAACATATGTTTCAAAGCAGACAGATGAAGATGAACCAAAATATTACAATCACTGCCCGCTGCAAGACTGAATGGTGCCTGGTGGTGCTGTGGGCATGTGACGGGGTAAGGAAAGAATAGTGCACATAAGGAAACCGCTGTATACAGGGTGTTACAAAAAGGTACGGCCAAACTTTCAGGAAACATTCCTCAAACACAAAGAAAGCAAATATGTTATGTGGACATGTGTCCGGAAACGCTTAATTTCCATGTTAGAGCTCATTTTATTACTTCAAATCACATTAATCATGGAATGGAAACACACAGCAACAGAATGTACCAGCGTGACTTCAAATACTTTGTTACAGGAAATGTTCAAAATGTCCTCCGTTAGCGAGGATACATGCATCCACCCTCCGTCGCATGGAATCCCTGATGCGCTGATGCAGCACTGGAGAATGGCGTATTGTATCACAGCCGTCCACAATACGAGCACGAAGAGTCTCTACATTTGGTACCGGGGTTGTGTAGACAAAGAGCTTTCAAATGCCCCCATAAATGAAAGTCAAGAGGGTTGAGGTCAGGAGAGTGCGGAGGCCATGGAATTGGTCCACCTCTGCCAATCCATCGGTCACCGAACCTGTTGCTGAGAAGCGTACGAACACTTCGACTGAAATGTGCAGGAGCTCCATCGTGCGTAAACCACATGTTGTGTCGTACTTGTAAAGGCACATATTCTAGCAGCACAGGTAGAGTATCCCGTATGAAATCATGATAACGTGCTCCATTGAGCATAGGTGGAAGAACATGGGGCCCAATCAAGACATCACCAACAAAGCCTGCCCAAACGTTCACAGAAAATCTGTGTTGATGACGTGATTGCACAATTGTGTGTGAATTCTCGTCAGCCCACTCATGTTGATTGTGAAAATTTACAATTTGGTCAGGTTGGAATGAAGCAACATCCGTAAAGAGAACATTTGCAATGAAATGAGGATTGACACATTGTCGGATGAATCATTCGCAGAAGTGTACCCATGGAGGCCAATCAGCTGCTGATAGTGCCTGCACATGCTGTACATGGTACGGAAACAATGGTTCTCCCGTAGCACTCTCCATACAGTGACGTGGTCAACATTACCTTGTACAGCAGCATCTTCTCTGATGCTGACATTAGGGTTATCTTCAACTGCACGAAGAACTGCCTCGTCCATTGCAGGTGTCCTCATCGTTCTAGGCCTTCCCCAGTCGCGAGTCATAGGCTGGAATGTTCCGTGCTCCCTAAGATGCCGATCAATTGCTTCGAACGTCTTCCTGTCGGGACACCTTCGTTCTGGAAATCTGTCTCGATACAAACGTACCGCACCACGGCTATTGCCCCGTGCTAATCCATACATAAAATGGGCATCTGCCAACTCTGCAATTGTAAATATTGTACTGACTGCAAAAGCACATTTGTGATGAACACTAACCTGTTGATGCCATTTACTGATGTGCTTGATGCTAGTACTGTAGAGCAATGAGTCACATGTTGACACAAGCACCAAAGTCAACATTACCTTCCTTCAATTGGGCCAACTGGCCGTGAATCGAGGAAGTACAGTACATACCGATGAAACTAAAATGAGCTCTAACATGGAAATTAAGCGTTTCCAGTCACATGTCCACATAACATCTTTTCTTTATTTGTGTGTGAGGAATGTTTCCTGAAAGTTTGGCCGTACCTTTTTGTAACACCCTGTATAAGCGGAGCACAGATGAATGGGGAATAACTAACTGTAACAAATGAGTAAATAGACTAATAAGAGGTGTGATCAAAAAGAAATGGGAATTTTTGTTTTTGTTAAAGAATCTTTATTTATTCATAATCAACTTTGTCCTCTTCAATATAATCCCCCTCAGATATAACACACTTGTGCCAGTGCTTTTTTCACTCTTGGAACTCACTGTTCATTATGGTAGACAGCTACTTCAGTGATTCTGTTTCTATCTCATAAATGGTGACAAAATGACATATGACATCCTTTCGCAGTTCTCTTCAACCTCAGAAATAGAAGTAGCAGGGGGGAGGGGGGGGGGGGACAGCTCTGGAAAAATGGTGGCTGAGGCAATGTACCAGTTTTGTTGTTTTGCCAATAAACCACGGGCAAACATTGAGATGTGAATCAGAGCATTATGATGGTGCAATTTCCATGGGTGATTTTGCCACAATTCTGATCAATTTCTTAGGACTGCTTCACACAAAGGCGCATAACTTCCAGGTAGTATTCGTTATTGAGCATACAACCATAAGGCAGGAACTCGTGTTGCACTATCGCATTGTAATCCAAGAAAATAGTGTGATGAATCTTCGCAGGTAATCGAACATGTCAATTCCCCCCCCCCCCTATTTTTTAGTAACATCTGCCTATGGAGAAGATCCCACATTTGTTGCAAAAAGATGAGTATCAAATGGTCACAGCTAAGTCAGCTTTCAGTTGACATGTATGATGTTGCAGTTATCTTCAATCCGAAGACTGTATGATGCAGTTCTCCACATTAATCCACCCAGTGCAACTCTCTTCACCTTTTCATAACTACTGTAACTGATAGGCATTTGAATGTGCTGGATATTGTCAGGTCTTGCTCTCACTCTACAATTTTTACACCCCCTTTCACCCCTAATTAATACTTCCTTGTCACCTCCAGATATGTCCAGCCAACATATCCTTTCTTTTGTACAAGCTGTGCAATAAATTTCTTTTCTCTCCATTTACTGGTAATCTGATCCACCCATATAATCCTCAACAGTCATCTGTAACATTACATTTCAGAAGATTCTATCCTCCTCTTCTCTGTACAGTTTATCATCCACCTTTCCCTTGCATACAAAGCTATGTTCCTCACAAATACCTACAGAAAATAATTCTTAACACATTGGAGAAGGATCATGAGTTTACTTGTATTTCCAATGCCATTTGTTGTGTACAGGTCACGAGATGTCGTTTTTACTACACAATGCCTCTGGATTTCATCTAGTTATGTATTTACACCCACAGACAACATAGCAGACATGATTGTCGTCAGGTACCTTTTCTTTATTTAGCATTGTGACTGTACTTTGTTATTTCAAATAGTTACCATTTCTGTCCTGAAGTTCCTTCTAGTCTTGTGGCAAGAAGGGTGAAGAGTAATAAAAGGTTTAGGATATTTTAGCGCTCATAGTGGTAGTTGTGTGATGTGATGCACCTTGCAAAAAGAAAGAGAAGAGAGGTTTGTAGGGTAGGTTACTCCACAGATGGTAACCTATGTTATGTTAGGGAGGACCCATGTATAGCTCCACAACATTTTTAAGGATGGTGGGAGAAGGTGAGGGGTGTGCATTGCATCGAGCTTGTGTATTGGGGGAAAGAGTACCTACCCCTGGAAATGCTGTAGAGTGAAGAAAGCTTAGCAACAGGCAAATGTTTTATTTGAAATGAGTTTTCCTGTGGAGTGGAGAAAGTATGACATAACAATAATACGGGAATTATAAGACTTACCTGTTTCTGAGCTTCACTGTGCTGGCTGTACTGTGTGCTGAGATTTGGTCCTGAAATGTAATGTTGAAGTGTTGGCGCATCTCTGAATCTGCCATATTTGGGGTACAATGCAATGTTTACGGTATTCTCATACGAGAAATATTAAATACTGTTCGGAATCTTTATCAGTTTTCGAACTGACATTTCCCTTTGGCCAATAGATTGTAATTTAATGAATAATTGTAAATAAAAAGAAAATTGGATATGATAAATTTTTATCTTAAATAAAAATGAAAATGTTGATGAGATACCTAAAGAAAACAAATTCAGAGTATTACTACAGATTAAAGAAAATGTTCAATGGTAAATTTTCAGTTGTATCTAAGACTTTAGAAATGTATGCTGGACTGACATAAAGAAGTATAAGGATTGTTAAAGTGACATCCTTCATTCGAAGTTGGGGAGTATGTGGCATCCCATAACATTTCCACGAAAAAGGCTCTTCATAGTATGGAGAATAGCTGCGTAAACGAAATACAAAAAACTATATATAACTTAGATGGGCACTGAAAATAGTATACTGATGAGAGGTGTGTGTCTTTGAATAGATTCATTACCTGGGTGCCCAGACTGAGTGGTGAGTGGGTGTCTACACTTCCTGCTGGAATGCACTATGCTATGCTGCCACCAGTTAAAGGTGCTTGGAGGGACCACTGTAGGATATGCAAGCAGACCTCTCCAAGAATGTCAATAATAGTAAAGACACAAAACAGACTGGTTGATTTTGGGTGAAGGTCCAGACTAAAAGTAATTGTTATATGGTTGTGAATTGTAATTGTGTTAGCTCATGGAAGAAAATACAGTGTTTACAGCAAAGTACCTGTCAAAAATAATTTACATAGCTAACAGTAGCAGAAACCCTACTCTCTCTCAGTGAAGCAATCACACTTTGGGAAAGAAGTTGCCAAGTATTGCAAGAAGTCACATTGGAATTGACTAGCAGGTCCACATCATAACTATTATTAAAGGCAACTGTCTATTCAGTGTTAACATATTGTAAATTCAACCATCTAAAGAGAAAGTGGTGTTATACCTGGTGTCAAGTATGGCGAAGCACAGCAGTGCCAGAGAACGTGACAAATGCCCCAAGAGAAACAAAAAAATCCTTTTGTCTATGTCTTCTAATAGAACAAACAAGAAAAGATAGATGGAAATGTCATTGGTCAACAGAATGTCCAACAGCAACCCCAGTATTATCACTGACTGAGTCACAACAGATTTGGTCATTCTGTCACTTTAATGACAACATGAAATTGAGCAAATCTTCTGGGAGACACATAAAATCAGTAAATTCAAGACACTTCAAAAACCAAAGCACCATCTATCTTTGGCCAAGGGGATGATTCTGTGGAGAGGAAGCCTGAAGTTTTGAATTTACAACCCTGCAAAGATTGCAAAGTACAGATTACCTGTAGGATGGTGTGTGTGAGTGGCAGGCTACATCTGCAATATGGAGATTTACACTAGTGAGGAAAAAAATTGAAAGAACCTGTTCTCTCAGTTCTTTGTCCTCATCTTGTTATGTGGTGTTGTTATAACAATACCTCTACTACAGAGCTATTATCAAGGGCACCCACACCCGTGGGCAAAGGGGGGAGGGGGAGGGAGGGGGGACGGCCCCCTAGCTCTCAGGAAAGGAAAAACATAGTGCAGTCGGATGGTTTTCTTTGAATAACATTATTCTAAAGTCATTGTCACAAAGGCATTTAACAGGATTGGAGCTGGACCTTTCTAATGACTACCTGCAAGTCATCATTTGTCTTCCAAAATATTAAAAATACTCCTTGGCTCCATATATTTGCACCCCCCTACAATCATATAGGCATTCTTGGTTACTACTGAAAAACAAAACCAGAGTCTGTGGTACTATTTGGGTAAACAGAAGTTCGCAGCAAACTCGAAGCTGAAACATCAAGGATGAAGAAAGGTGACAGTTTGCAGCAGAAAATGTGACATCATTCTACTCGTAGGGAAAGACAAGTGGGATATCAGAATATAAACAGTTTATGGTGTTTTATGACAAAGGAAGAAATCAACTATTAGACACTGCAGAAATAGCTGTATTTTTTATTTGTGTGATATAATCCATTTATTGCCATGTTCCTACTATGGTGGACTATTATGATTATTTTTCCATATAGTTTACAGTTACATCACTATCATAGTGTACAAATATTAGTACTTTTCTGGATGCATTAAAAATTGTTGTTTCATGATGTGGAGGAACGTTTTATGTTCAAACACCGAACATCTAGAATGAAAATAATGCAAAGCTGACGAGATGTACATTTATTTATGGTTATATGTAAAAATAGAACAGCTTGCAAAAAGTACCATTTTGTATAGTCAAACAATTGTACCCGGCAACTGCTGTAAATTGGAACAAAAATATCCAGTTCTTTCCTCAGCATGATATGATTTAAGTTAACTAAGCCCATTACCATTGTCATTAATGAAGTTTTCTCTGCCTGGCAATTTGAAACCCTGCAATTTGTAAGTAGTGGGGATTTGCTGAATCAGTGCTAGCTCCATACAGACAAAATATTTATCCAAGACTTGTCTAGGACACATGCATCTGTAACTGCACGTTATATGTATTTTCGTGTTGCGCAGTTTTACCACTTCAGCATATGAATAACCATTCTCAGTCATTCAGAATTGTCACTGATCCATCAAGATGGCTGTAAGGTTAACAACAATGGAAGACGAACTATTGGTGTCCGAGGTTGCACACCTAATTGATAATGGAATCCATATTACCCTAGTTTTCCTTTTATCATCATCATATATCTTTTCGATATGTTATTTTTGCACCTGATGTTTGTGGTCTTTTTCCGTATCCCACAGAATCACGTCATCAGCAAACCTCAGAGCTTCTGTTTCTTGAATTTTAATACTTTTCCAAATTGCTGCTCATGTACTTTATCGCTTGTTCAGTGTACAGTCTGAAAAATGTGTTAAGAGATGCTACAACCCTATCTCACTCCGTTCTCAGCTGCTTTCCTTTTCTATCCTTTGACTAACAAATAGTTTTCTTTCTGCAACATATTGTGTATAATGAAACCTCAGGACACCAACTGAAGATGAAAGGTAGTTGGTTACACATGTCAAAATGACACACACAGGTGTATACACATACAAAGCCAGTTGAATCTGTATAGCAGTAAAGGCAGATATAAAAGCGGTGTGCACAGTAATGACAACATGAAGAATGCTCCAAGTAGGTCAGAATAAATGGAGATAAAACTGAAAAGTTCAATAACAAACTTTAGACCGGCTCCCTGTTCTAGAATATGACATTAAAAGTACTTAGAGATTTCTAGGATGTGTATTTGAAATAAAAGACAAATGGAAAAAAGTAAGAAAACTGTTTATTATTTCAAAAGTAATCACCGTAACTGTTGAAACACTCATCCTACTTTGAGACAAGACTATCAATATCTTCATGAAAAATGTTTGTGATTGCCTTACAGAACCACAATAATTGTACCCAGGCATGCACCTCTTCATCCAAAGCAAACTGATGGCTACAAATATATATCTTCTTTTGCTGGGAAGCCTTGACATGTCCTCCATACATTCCCAATCTCTCCCCATGTAATCTCCATATTTTTGGAGCCCTGAAGAAAGACATTTGCGGCTGGTTGTCAATTTACTTCAGACACCTTGGTACAACGATGTTTCTATAGGCAACTGCAAACATTTTCCATGAAGGCATTGACATCTTCTCTCACAGTGGGATAAATATATTTAACAGTTGTTGTGGTTCCATTTGAAATAAACAGTTTACTTATTTTTTCCCATCTGCCTTGATTTCATTTGACTATCCTTTATATAATGGGAAAGTCATGTCAGCTGAAAGCTTCAACTTATAAAGCTCATTCAACTACATTGACACGAAGAAAAGTCACAATGCATGGAGAATGCTGTGACACAGTTGTCATTAACATATTTGTTATGGTCTGGGCCACAGCTGCATTAAAATTCCTGGAGAGGAAAAAAAAATCCCTGCATCAGGTTTTTTTAAAACTTTAAAGCCAACATTATAATGGCAACCATCCAATTTCAAAACTTTGGTATTATCAAGCAATCTAGTGGGGGAAAAGGCCCATGTATAAGCAGAATCATTGTACACTTATAAGGAATATGACTTCCAAACAAGACGTAACAAAATAGATACCCGATTTACATAAATAGATGTTGCAAGCTTCCAGGGCTAAAATACAGGAGCGAAAGTGTGTGTACAAATTATACTGAAACCAGACTGTAGTTATTAAGACTATGAAAATGGAGGGTAGCCAGTAGTTGAGAAAGACGTGATACACAGTTGCAATCTATCTACTCCCCATGTTGTTCTGTACATAGAGCTAGCATTTTTAAAGGAAACCAAGGTGGTTTTGAAAGGGGGTTATAGGTCAGGGAGATGAAATAAACACTTTTACATTTGCCAATGAAACTGTAATTCTATCAGAGACAGTGAAGGACCTCTAACAGCAGCTGAACAGAATGGATAGTGTCTTGGAAAGACATTATATGATGAACATCAACAAATGTAAAATTAAGGTAAAAAAGAGCACCCAAATAAGACACATTGCACTGGGAGAATTATATTTAATTTATGAATGACTTTTTTGGTAGCGAAATTGCTGATGACTGCAGAAGTAAAGATGGTATAAAATGCAGACTAGCAATAACAAGAAAAGCTTTTCTGAAAAAGAGCAATTGTTTAACACTGAATATAAGTTTAAGTGTAGTGTTGTTTCTGATGGTATACCTGGATTGTAGCCTCATTTGGAAGTGAAACATTGAGAATGAACAGTACAGACGAGAAGAGAATAGAAGCTTTCGAATTGTGGAGCTACAGGAGAATGTTAGATTGACAAACTGGATAACTCATGAAGAGATACAGAATTGAATTGAGGAGAAGAGACTGAGGTATCATCAAAGAATCATCAATTATGTAATAGAGGAAAGTGTGGCGGGTAAAAATTGTTTGTTTTGTTTTTAGGGTGCAAAAAACAACTGAGGTCATATGCGCCCAAGTCAAAACTGTAGAAAGCAAACACAGAGACACAGAAAATGACTGTCAGTCCCAACTTCAAGAATAGGAGACATCTAAACAAAGAAAAAGGGCTTTAAAAAAATGGAGATCAAAAACTAAAAATTAAATGGCCTTCACCATATTTCTTCGGTGGATAAAAAGTAAAATGTGGGCAACAGCTCGAAAGTCATTGGCTAAAACAGCTGATAGCAAACCTAAGATGGAACGTAAATTAGTAAAAAAGGGCATTCCAGCAGGTAGTGGCAGACAGTTACAATTTTGGCGCAATGCATACATAGTGGTGGAGCAGTGCCATTGAGCAAATGACGATGGCTAAAAAGGCAGTACTCAATACGCAGCTGAGTTAAAATAATCTCTTCCCGGTGGGAGGGCCAAGAGGTGGTCATCCAAGGTGCCGGGAGAGGCTTAAGAAGCTGAAGCTTATTCCCGTGAAGGGAGGACCATTGGCGATGCCAAAAGGACATCAGCACCTGACAGACGGCAACGCAGAGATCATTGAAGGGAATAGAGGGACTCACGGGCTGAGGTAAGAGGACTGCAGCCTTGGCAGCAAAGTCAGCAGCCTCACTTCCTGGCAGACCGACATGATCAGGGACCCACAGAAACATGACATTGGCTCCACCAAGAGTGAGCAAGTGACAGTTTTCCTGTACCTGCTGCACTAAGAGATGATCAGTGTACAGCAGACACAGACTGTGGAGGCGCTGAGTGAGTCTGAGCAGAGGACACAATTGGAAAGGCTGTGTTACCAGATGTACTCCACAGCCTGATACAAGGTGAAAAGCTCGGCTGTAAATATTGAGGAGTGGGCCAGAAGCCAGTATCTAATGACACGGGTGCCAATGACGAATGCACACCCGACCCCATGGTCAGTCCGTGAGCCATCAGTGTATACAAAGGTACTATCGCTAAGTTCCATGCGAAGGTTGTGAAACTGGAGGCAATAGACCGAGGCTGCAGTAGTGTCCTTAGGAAGCGAATGAAGGTCAAGGTTAACATGGGCCTCTTCATGAAGCCAAGGTGGTGAAGGGTTCACACCCACGGTGGAAGTTGCACGGAGCGTGAAGTTAAGCCGCCGCAGCAAGTGGCGAAAGTGGACGGCAGGAGGTAACAGGGAAGAGGAACGAGCCCCATACTAATGATCTAAGGAATCGTCAAAGAAGGAGGCATAGGAGGGGTGGCCATGCATGGCAGACAAACGACATGCATACCTGTTGAGGAGAAAGTCACGGGGGTAGGACAGTGGTAGTTCAGCAGCTTTAGCAGACAGACTCTCAACTGGGCTGCTGTATGGGTAAACATTGTAGAGGGCTTTATGGATGTAGGTTGCAGTATCTATGCAAAGATGAAGAGGCTCACACAGAATACACTAGCATGGAAATCAGTCTTTTTACTAAAGGTGTTGGTGGTAAGTTAGTTACTATAGTATATCTACAACAAAAAAGTGCAACCTGTAATTCAGGTTAGACTTTTTTTTCGCAGTATTATCACCACACCTAGTGTGGGTTTCTTTTAAGACATGCTGATCTCTTTTAATGTAGTATACTGTGTGGTAGTACTACAACTACACCAGAATTATGGGTCCATTCTAAATAGATAATCTGGTATCCGTGAACATACTACAGGGTGATAGATCATTAGCCCAACTGCTTTCATGGCGTGCGGCCGGCTGGCTGGCTGCTGTGCCCATGGTTTGGATGACGTGAAGTCCTCCACAGTAAACATAATATAGTTTGTCATGTAAGTTATTTCTTACATACATAATGTAAACCCTTAAAAGTAAATTCCATATTTTAAGCAAGAAGATGCTAGAACTGCCTCCCTTCATTGTCCAAGCATTTCTGACACCTGCTTAGGAAATTTCTCATTACACTCTGCCGTGTCTTCTTTAAGACATGGCAGCAATTTCTTGAAAAATGTTAAAATTTAAGTTCGTCTAAAGTGTGTGGATTTGAGTTGCCCGCACCCCTCCCCCACCCAAGATAAGATAAAAATCGCAGTGGGTTAAATCTGGGGAAGGAGAAGACCATATGTTGTTAGTGATAAACTCCAAACATATCAGGAAATTCAGTTAACTGGCAAAAAACCATTTTCATATATCTCCCACTGTAAAATATTACACGGGCAAAAAGAGATGGCCTATTATTCTCTCACCACCAATAGCACACCACACTTCCATTTTTTTTTTTTATCATGCTGGGGTGACTTGTAGGCTTCTCAGAATTCCAATAACACTGCTTTGTGAAATAACGTATCCGCTTAGGTCAAATCACAATTCGTCCAAAAAGAAAGTTAGGTGACTATCAATTTCTCCACCATGCACTCTGTTCAAAATTCCATTAATAAAACTACAACCTTTTTGCAGGGTCAGTAGTTTAAGTTCTTGCACTGCAGTTATTTTGTACCACAGTAACTTTGTAGCTGTTTAAACAGAGCCACAGGAGATTCCTATTTGCTGTGAAAGATGTCGAACTGATTTTCTAGGAGACTGCTCCAGAGCATACACAATGTTACTTTGCTTCTTTTGTGAGTAATGTATGTGGTTGTCTATGTTCCCTGTAAGGAACACTTCCCATTTCACAAAATTTATGTAATTCCTCTTGAAATAATCTCCTTACTGCACACACTGATTCTGTACACACTATGAATCATACGTGAATACTTTTAGGTGAAAAGAATACTGCATTTTGCCATTTCAATTGAAACGTTTTCACTCACTACATTGTACTGTGTCACCTAACACGCACCTGCTACCTGCACAAGATTTCTACACAAATAAATGCCTCACAGTGGAGGGGAAATATACTCCCCGCCAACAGCTGGCTTCCAGCTGGGCAAAACAACCCGTAATATGGGACATGCTGATAATATGAAACTTTTAACACATTTTTTAAATGATTCAAGTAATTAATGCTTGCATTTTGCCACCTTTTGTTTGATTGTTGGTAAGGCAAATGCTTTGCTGTCATGTATATTATGACAATCTTAACTTCTGATATTGTTTCTGGCACCATGATGCTGGGTAACAACCAAGGGATAGAAATTAGCTAACTGCTAAGCAAATAAATATTTGCTTCAAATAAAAATTCAGTTTCTTACAGGAAAATGACTTCACTGTTAGCTTGCAGCTGCCACATAAGACTTGTTATGGTACAGAATAACACTGAAAGTAGATAAGATGATTTTTGGACTAAGACTGAAATAAAACCTCAATTATTTACTCTGAGAATTTCTCTGTGGAATAGTGACGCCCCTACTGCAACAACTGCCTATACTGGGAGATTTGTCTAGCTGAATCTGTCTTAGTTTTATAGGTCTCTTACTGCTTCATTTAAAAAATAAATAAATAAAAATTAGAGAGGGAAGTGAATTAGGCATATTTCTGTAGCACTTTCTGTGGAGTGCTGCAAAATGCTGTAGTGGATCTTGTTATTTAGCAGGTGTTACATTGTACACTGCCAATGGGAAAACTACGTCATTTTTGATGGGATGATGGCATAAACCATCTGGAGGGAGTAAACGTATTGAAATGGTTCAGTGTCGTCCGCAAAGAGGTAGCACAGGGGCATAGCTACTGGAATGCAATCTGTATCTCTCCTTTAATAGGGATTGCTCACAGCTAGAGGGCTGCATTTTGTGCAAATATGTGAAGCAAGCAGGCAACCATCACCCGGAGATGCACTCGTGCTTTCTACAGCTGAATGAGTGAGTTTGAGAGGGGACAAACTGTGACCTTCCAAAGGGGGGGGGGGGGGGGGGGATGGTGCTTTTGGAGAACTACCACAAAAGTTGGATGTGCTGTTTCCGTTGGGCAACAGTGCTGGTATCTGTGGTCACATGAACATTTTCACACCCATAGATGAGGTTCTGGACATCCACACAGCACTGTCACCCACCAGGATCATCATATTGTGAGGGCATCAGTGGCCAATTATACAGCTACCACAGCACAGATAAGATGACTTGTGAACCCAGACTTGTCAACAAGAACTGTTACGAATGGGTTATTAGCAGTGGTACTACGGGCACACACACCTCTAACCTCTCTTCCACTCGTGCCACAGTATCAACATGCACAGCTGGACTGGTGCCATCACAGGATCACTTGGAAGATGGAATGGTGTGCCACTGTCTTCAGTGACGAAAGCAGATTCTGTCTGCACACAAGTGATGATCATTTGCACATACAATGTAGACCTGGTGAGCTTTGTCTTATAGAATGCATTTGTCCAACACACACTGGGCATACCCCACACCTTATGGTCTGGGGTGCGATGAGCTACAACTCTCGTTCATCTTTGGAGTTTCTGACGGTGATGCTAACCACCACTTGGTGCATGCAAAATCTTGTTAGACCTGTTCCTTTACTATTCTTGCAACAGGTAGGTGATGTGTTCTTCCAACTGGATAATGCTCACCCACACAAGACCTGTGAAACTACAAATGCTCTGCAAGAAGTGCAGCAACTTCCTTGGGAGCACAATCTCCAGACTCGTCTCCAATTGAGCATGTGTGTGATACGATGGGACGAGAAGGGACTCTTGCAATTCATCAACCAAAAACTCTTACAGAACTATATGGACAGGTTGGGCAGACATGGCATAACATATAGTGTTGCAGTATTTGCATTGCACAATCAACTGGGTGCTAGAGTCAGCTCCTACATTGCTGCCAATGGAGGCGACACCATATGCACAGTTGCAACAACAAATCTTGAGTGAATTTGAAACCTCTAAAAGTATATAGTTTTTTTTTTTTCCCCCCCCCAGTGTATACTGTGGACTACACAGAATCCATTTTTCACAAGTAGTTGTCCAGTTACAGTCTACTTTTAAGTATGCTGACATTATTAAAGACAACACATTTATTAAAAATCTCTGTACAATAGAACCAACATACACAATCACAACAACAATACAGATCTTTAGCTACAGTTGTTTTTTAATTAAAAATTAGTTACAAATTTTTAATTAAAAATGAGTGACAAACACAAGGAAAACACTTGAAAAATAATATATGGTGACAGCTCGTGGCAAGTGACTCTGTGGTCAGAATACAATGTCCTGCTCCTCACTGCCTTAAGTAACAGGCTTTAGCACAAACTGAGTGGACAACAGAGTGGCTTTTCATTTGGATACGGTCGCAGAAGTCCCTATGAACTGATGATGCTCATGTTTCTCCAACATTATCAGAAAATGTGTTCTTGAATACATGAGGCTAAATTGTATCCCCACAACATGGAATTGCACCAGGTTAATGCTGCAGCTATTATGGTCCTTTTACTTCGGGCCCAACATGTCTTGCGGCCTCACCCAGCTCTCGAAGTCTGCCTCTGTGAGGTATCCCAGCTTCAAGGCAGCTTCCTTCAGGGTTGTGCCTTCTTTGTGGGCAGTCTTTGCTATCAAGGCAGCCTGAAACAGAAAAAAAGAAAATTAAACCTGTCATTTGGAAGCTCTTAGGTTAGAATCTTGACAATTGCAGCTACTTTTTTGTTATTTCTAAGTGTAATAAAAAGAGTGATTATTATTTTTATTCAATTAATTTGTTTAAACCTATTTTTTATTTCTAATACATCGCTGCATCATTTTTTTACGCTGTATCAACTTTTTTATTTGCTCTTATTTTTATAATCATCATTCTTTTTTTGTCTGGAATCTGCCTGTGCTGCCTGTAATCTGCAACCAAGTGCCAACCAGGACTGCTCACTGGTTGGTAACATGGCAGCTCATGTAGCCAGTATAAAGATAGTTTCAGGTAACCAATGATAGCAAGAAATTAGTTTGCTTTTAGTGCTGAAACTGAAACTTCCCATCTTGAGTATGCTCATAGAGGTTAGCCTTAGAAGCCACAAACAAAGCAATCACAATTTTAGTTCTGCCAAAGATGGCTAATCGCTGTTTTCTTGGATATATTGCACATCATAAGGTTATGGTTAGGTTAAGTCACAAGTTTAAATTCACTGCTACAAAACTCATACTCTGCCACAGTTCAGTCACTGGTCACTTACAATCAACTGTCAGCAGAGCATCTCGCATTTCTGTCATACCTCCCAGTGGCTGATTCCAACATTTCTGTGTGTTACACATTAACAGGATTTGTGAATTGACCCACCATGTTCCTGTGTCACTCATAACTGAATGGTAGCCGGCAGCCGATGTGGCAACACTGTAGCAGCAAGTGAGAGACTATCAAGTAATTTTAATCGGACTATAGCCACAACACTAGCTATAGAGCCATGAAGTAAGACTTTGATATTCAAGAGAAGATTATTTTGCATGTCAGGTACACAGGTTTTTGAAGAAGCAAGCAAAATTACATACACAAAGAAGAATTCAGATGTCTTAATTCACTAGCAAGTATGAAATGCATCCAGGTAGTGTCTTTAAAACTGAACTATGACTCCAGCTTTCATTAGTATTGTTTCAAAATTTTCACTTGTTTCTCATTACAACTGAGGAGGAAATCTGAAAGCAGAATGCTAACAAACATAGCCTGAAGAAAATCAAGCACTTACAGGTTACACCCTCGTTACAGACAACTGGAGACATTGATGGTAATGATTGTTTCACATTTCAATAGCTGCTATGTATCAGATAGTTTCTGATGTTTGCAGTAAGTGAAAAAGTTCAAGAATTTGATTACAGTACATATAAGGAAGGTAATGTCAATAAAATATGATTAATGAAATGTGAAATATATATAAAACCTGTCACAGACTACCTGATGGTATCTACTGTACAGGATATCCAAGGAATCTGGTAACCATTGGCTCCAAAATGCATACCTTAAGAACTATAAGTACTTTTTCCTCTTTATTACTGTAAAACAATGTCTTCTACTGAAGAAGAGCTTGTAGCTCTTAAAGTATTCACATGTTTATTGGACTTTTTTCCTTGCTCTGGTCCATACTACCTTCCCCCAACACATGGAAAGCAAACAGCTTGCACTAGAAGAGATTTGTTTTACAGTATTGATGATGAAGTGCTGGTAGGTCTTAAGTTATGCATTTTATAGCCAGTGTTTACTAGAACATTTTGCTTTGAATGATCATTCCTGTCCTCTCAACACCTACAATTCCTCCTAAGACACGATATAGCTATTTAGAGGGCAGCAAGTAGTGTATTAGTGAGTAAACAGTTTTTAATGTTAAACAGCATAATAGATATATATTCAAATCAATTTACTTTCAGTGAAATTTATTGTGCTGTTCCTTTTTAATAAATTTGATAATATAGCAGCCAAGTGACAAGTGTGATTATAGTGCTCATCAAATATTCCTTGATTGTATTTTTGTTCTTTTCTGTCTGTTTTTCCATTCTGAATACCTTTTGCAGTATATTTAGTGCATATTATATTGTCGATTTGCCTGTACAATGAATTTCCAATAGTTGTTTTAAAAATCTTACATTTGTTTACATACTGAACTTAACGTTTGTAACTTGTATATTCATGCATATTTTTATAAATATGCTTTATCTGCAAATAGCCATATTAGTGCGTATTTTCCCGTCACACATGAGAAGTTGTGGCATCTCTGTGTTATATTTCGGAACTATCTCAAGTTGGTTTAAATTGCTGTTAGGTGTGACTTCTGACAAACATTAGTTTACATTTACCTGACATTTCAGAACTTACAGTATTAACAACCTTCTACATCTGCACCTATTCTCTGCAATCACTGCAAAGTGCATGGCAGAGGGTACATCCCATTGTACCAGTTATTAGGATTTATACCCATTCCATTCACATATGGAGCGTGGGAAGAAATATTGATTGATTGCCTCTGTGCGTGCCATAATTATTCCAATCTTATCCTCACAATCCCTATGTGAGCAATACAAAGGGGGTTGTAGTATATTCCTAGATTAATCATTTAAAGCCAGTTCTTGAAACTTTACTAATACACTTTCTTGGGCTAGTTTATATGTACGTTCAAAGGTCTGGCAGTTCAGTTCATTCTGTATCTCTCTAATTTTCTCCCACGGATCACACAAACTTGTTACCATCTGTGCCACCCTTCTAGGAATATGTTTAAAGATCCTCTGTTAGTCCTGTGTGGTCTGTCCTACATACTTGAGCAATATTCTAGAACCAGTCACACAAGTGATTTTTAAGCAATCTCCATTGTAGACTGACTGCACTTCTCCAGTATTCTACCAATAAACCAAAATCTACCACATTAGTGAAATAAACATAACATATTTCATAATATTCTTTTAGTGTTTCATATTCAAGCTTTTTTCTGTTGCTATAAATATTATTTGACAATGAGTGGGAACTGTGGGAGCTGTTGTAGGAAAGTGGGATGCATTGTGGGAGTGGTAGTAAATGGTATCACAGTGGGGGATGTAGTGGGGAGGACACTAGGGAAATCACTGAGGCCCTCTCCTGGAACTGTAGAAATGTAGCAGATCTGTCCCCTTCAGGCACAGTTGGATCAAGGTAGGAGGAAACTCTTGAGGATGACAAGGAGGTGGGTGGTTGAGAAATGACAGTTAGTAGGAAGGCTAGCAGGAGGAGGATGTGACCCGATACTTTTGTTGTTGTTACCAGCAACACGTTTCAGCTGCCAGAGTTGAGAGGAGAGGAGAGGAGCCTCGGGATGATGCAGGAGTCGTAAATGTGCAATAGACTCTGCCAGTGATTAGGAAGGTTACAAATAACACTATTAGGAAAAAGAGAGAACTGGTCTTACATAGCAGTCACAGAAGTAGTGTAGCCCTTCAATTATGAGGCAAGTTAGGGGAGAAGTATCATGTCACTAGTATTTTCTAACCGAATGCTGGGCTGGATCAGGAGACTGTTTTAGGGCTTTTGTATATGAATTTTATGAAAGATGATCAGGTAGTGATAGTGATTGTGGGGGCAGGAAACAGCCTTGACATGGAGAGGGTGTACACAATAGGTGGTGACCTGATAAGACAGCTTCCCTAACTTGTGCCACAAATGTGAGCACAGTGTGACAGTTCCAGCAGCACAATTGACCTAATCTTGGCACTGCTGTAAGGCATGTCAATGCAGTGCTGGAACCAGTGGGGACTACTGGGATATTGGGCTACACTAGGAACAGTCTGCACCTCGACATGTTTGGGAAAGGGTCGTTGGCGGAATTTACTAGTGAGAGTACAGCGGAGTGATGTGGGGTCACACTTAGTTAAATACTTGTTGCCAAGGGTAGGGGAACTCTGGGTCTTCTTAGAATAAACCATGAGAAATGGCTCACTTTTCTTCGAAGTATCTCAACCACCCTAGAGATTTCCACACTGTGTATGTAGGCAATGGAATGTGACACTATAGTGTGCAAGCACCACAAAAATTTGCTCAGAAGTATCATTATTCATCAAAATGTGCAGCCTATTAAAAATGAAGTACACCAGCTTAAAGATGAATTAAAGTCTTTCAGCAACATGGTAGTACACATTATGGAGCATTGGTGCAGACATGATGAATTTCAGCATATAGTGCTATCATCACATGAATGTGCAGGTTGCTACTGTAGGCCTACCTTAAAGAGTGGGTGATCCTGTATCTACACTATGTGATGATAAGTATCTGGACACCCGGCTGAAAATGGCTTAAAAGTTCCTGGCGCCCTCCATTGGTACTGGTGGAATTCAATGTGGTGTTGGCCCACCCTTAGCCTTGATGGCAGCTTCCACTCTTGCAGGCATACGTTCAATCAGGTGCTGGGTTTCTTGGGGAATGGCATCCCATTCTTCCGCAGTGCTGCACTGAGGAGAGGTATCAATGTCATTCAGGGAGGCCTGGCATGAAGTCGGCATTCCATAGGATTCATGTCAGGACTCTGTGCAGGCCAGTCTATCACAAGGATGATGATGATGATTAACCACTCTGCCAAAGGCTGGGCATTATGAAAAGATGCTTGATTGTGTTGAAAGATGCAATCACCATCCCAGAATTGCTCTTCAACAGTGAGAAGCAAGAAGGTGCTTAAAACCTCAATGTAGGCCTGTGCTGTTATAGAGCCATGCTAACCAACAAGGGGTGGAAGCCCCCTCCACGAAAAACACGACCACACCATACCACCATCACCTTCAAATTTTAGTCCTGGCACTACACATGCTGGCAGATGACATTCACCGGGCATTCATCATACCCACATCTTGCCATTGGAACACCATATTGCGTACTGTGATGAGACACTCTACACAACGTTTTTCCACTGTTCAATCGTCCAATGTTTATGCTCCTTACACCAAGCGAGGTGTCATTTGGCATTTACCGGCATGATGTGTGGTTTATGAGCAGTTGCTCGACCATTAAGTCAAAGTCTTCTCACCTCCCGCCTAACTGTCACAGTATCTGCAGTGGATCCTGATACACTTTGGAATTCCTGTGTGACGGTCTGGAGAGATACCTGCCTATTACACATTACGACTCTTCAACTGCTGGCAATTCTCTGTCAGTCAACAGACGAGGTCAGCCTGTACGCTTTTGTGCTGTAAGTGTCCCTTCACGTTTGGACTTCACATCGGAATCAAAGAACCTAGGGATATTTAGGAGTGTGGAAATCTCGCATACAGATGTACGACACAAGTAACAACCAATCACCTGACCATGTTTGAAGCCTGTGAGTTCCGCGGAGCGCCCCATTCTGCTCTCTCACAATGTCTAATGACTACTGAGGTCGCAGATATGGAGTACCTGGCAGTAGGTGGCAGCACAATGCACCTACTATGAAAAACTTAAGTGTTTGGGGGTGTTCGGATACTTTTGATCGCATAATGTATATCATGGATGGCAAACAAAATAAAGGTAAGGAAGATCTGCCCACAATTAGGGTAGATAAACATTTTTAATTGTTAGCCATTGAAGTACAAAGCAAGAATCATTCTGTGTGTTTACAGCTCACCAAGTGGTAATGTGGACACTTTCTTCAACAAATTAACTGATGTTCTGGGAAGAGTCTCAGCCCCAGAACTAACGTCATAATATGTGGAGAGATGAATATTAACACATATAGACTTCCTAAACATTTTGGAAAGTTTTGGCGAGGCACAAATGATAAACACTGTTACATGGATTTCAAGAAGTTCAGTTTCAATTTCAGTCCAGGAGTCATCGGCAAGTGCCCTCAGTGCATGCGGCAGTGAAGAACAAAACTATGTTTTACATTGCAAGTTACCTGAAACAATGTGTGTGTAAATCAAGGAACATTTTACTATATGGAATGACTGAATGAGACAATGCAGTTGTTATGACATTAACCTTGTATTTGGGAAGATGGAGCTGATCTGTCCACCCCCCCCCCCCCCCCCCCTCTCCCAATCTGGGTTTTCTGCAGTTCTGCTCTATCCCCACAGGCTACCTGTCCTATCCGCTTGGAGCTGGTTGTGTGTGCCGTGTGTTGTGTATTGTGTATTGTGTATTTTGATCTACTGGTTGGCAGTTCATTACTTTGACTTTGATTTAGGAATCATTATCAGCTTATCCCTGGAAGAATAAAGATAAATGAAAACAAATAACAACAAATGTACAAAGCTTGTGCTTATTTACTCTGACCTTGTCTGATGGATGGATCTTATGAATTTGCCATCTTTCTCATGTCTCTAGTAGGACCTTGAGTGTTTTGGCAATTTTCTACCATTTTCTTCTTTCTTTTTTTTTTTTTTTTACCCTCTTTGGCATTTGTGCTGTGGATTTCTCTGATCCCATCAGCACTCATGCTAGTTATATTCTTATATCCCCAAAATTAGATTCACTTCAAACCACTTGCAGGTCTGGTCAACAATAAGAGTACTTCACAAACAAAACAGCACATGAATGCTGTGTTAATAGAACCAAAGCAGAGAAGACACTGACTCCCTTCAGTCGACCATCAAAGGATCGATAACGAGTGGAACATGAGCAAGCACTAACTAATGCGAACTGAACATGACCAAATTTAATTCACTCATGCTTGCCTACAGTTTACACCACAGATAATTCTCATTCACTGATGCTCTTTCACATGGGTTCATTCTGGTATAAAACAGGCTTGAGGCACATTGCTTGGGGGGGAGGCATTAAGTCACCACCAGGAACAGTTTCCTGCCACTGGTTGGGCTAAGCCTCTGTATTTTTCTCTGCCCTGCCATCACAGGGCTCCAGTCCTCTCCTACACTCCTTTCAGCCATCTAGCCTTAAGGTCAATTCACAATGGACATGAACAGCAGACTGTCAAAATGGTGGCACTCACACACACAACCAATATCAACAATTGTTGGGAAAAAAATTAGGCATCGACAGTGGCGGATGAATAGTGACATCACCTGTTAACATCATACGTTAACCTACTTTAATCACACTCACTATACTATTTTCAAGAACCTACAAGGCATAATAGAATGTATTGAGAACAATGTAATGTGAGATTAACATTACATATGAGGGTTGCTCAAAAAGTACCCAACCTTATTTTTTATTGCTAAAACCAACAATGGTATCGAGGCACACGTAGCATACATAGGGATGTAGGTATACTTAGCACACATGTATGATTTTTTTCACAACTGTGGAAATAACCTGTCCCTGACTAGTTGCTGACAAGTGAGTGACAGTCATCAGATTTTGTATTGTAGGCAAAATCTGAAAGTGGAACAGCATCAGTGCATCAAATTTTGTTTTAAACTTAGTGATTCGCAAGTTGAAACAATTCACAAGATTTGACAAGCCTTTGGGATGAAGAAATGGTACCACATAGATAAAGGAGTGATACAACTGCTTCAGGGCCTGCCTTAACATTCGCAAACGAAATTATTGTGGATCACGTCAGGACCCTAGTGATGCAGAATGGACAAATCACAAGCAGAGAACTTTCAGACGAGGTTAAAATTAGTACTGGATCCATTCACTTCATTTTAACAGAACACTTGGCCTTCAGGAGGATATCAGCAAAATTTGCACCAAATGTGCTGACAACTGGGCAGAAGAAACTTCGTTTGAAGATCGCAAATGACAGCTGGATACAGTTAACAATAATCCCAACACAAAGATCACTGATGACGAGTCTTGGATTTATGGGTACAAGCCAGAAACAAAGTTCCAGTCATCCATTGTACAGAGACTCAAAAATGCGAGCTACGTCTGCAGAAATGTGAAAGTCACCCTGACCGTCTTTTTTTTGACGCCAGTGGTGAGGTCCATCATGAGCCCACCCCAGAAGGTACTAATGTCAATAAGTAGTACTCTTTCACTACGATATTGCACCCACACTTAGTTCTCAATTAATTCAGTTTTTTGGCCACACATAACGTGGCTGTGGTTTGTCGGCCTCCATACTTTCCTGGCCAGCACCGAGTGACTTCTGGTTTTAGCCCTTATGTGAAAAAGACTCAAATTGACCACATTTTGTAACAGGGAAGGCATTATGCAGTGTATGACAGAACGGCTGTTCACCATACCAAAAGAGGCTTTCCAGTAATGCTTCCAGCAGTGGCAGCAATGTTGGGAGAGGTGCGTAGAGGTTGAAAGGTACTACTCTGAATGTGATACTTTTTGAACAGTCTTCATACAACCAATTTTGTAGTTTGTTAACATTCATATACTTACAAGTTTTTAGATATGCTGGATTTCAAAGGGCAGAGATAACAATGTAATATGCAAGCACAATAAACAGCAGCCAGTCAGCAGTACATTACTGATCATGACACACTGTTTTATGTACTGTAGTTTTGAGGGGTTATATAGAAGGGAACAGGTTTACACATCTAAAATTTGCTGTTCTACTCATTAGAATAAATGCCTAAAATACCCCAGCTTTTTTTTTTTTTTTTTTTTTTTTATTTCTGAGGTCAGTTTGCTCACAAATGTGTATTGTGGTCATTTTTTGAAGGAGCTATAAATCTCAGTTTCTTCTAGAGCATTGATTACTCTGCCCTTTTCTATCCTACGTAGCACCTTTAAAGATCCATTGATGCTGTTAGTGTTACGATTGCAGTTTTGTAGATGTGCACTGAATCAGAATTTACAGTTCTTGCTTAAGTTTGTGTACTCCACAAATCAGTTGGAGAAACATCTAACTGTCTACCCCAAATACAAATGAATATCTTGGATAAAGAGTCTAAGTACAATGTAGCATTTGCCATGATGGAAGTACTGTAGCGTTGAGGCTACCAAGTTGGTCCTCGAGGTATGGACACAGTGGCATTGTGTGCGCATAAGCTGTGCTGTGTGAATGTGTGTGTGTTGTCTCCTTTGGAAGAAAGACTTAGTCCTACAGCTTAGACATTTTAGCATTCATTATCGAGCCTGTCTGCCTCCTCTACACAGTGAGCAGCAATCTATCCTTTCCACATTATTGCTAATCCACCTTGGACTTCACAGTGTTTGACTAAACAGAATGAGATTCAATGCAGTGGTCCAGTGCATCTCATTCTTGACACAAAATCCAGCTCCATCATGTACAGAGACCATTAGCAATCAGCTGCTAATCAGGTGAGCTGTGAAGTAGTTTACATGTGCAATTAATAAAAAGCTGAGCCCTGTGTGAAGGGCACTAAGGCACACAAGTTATTATACAACTCTTATTTAGTGTCAGCTCTGTTACATTGCTATGGCTAACACGAATTTTTAAATTAGACTGGATAGCCAAGGTCAGCATGTACTATAATTTTTAACATTCTCTTAAAATCTACACACTATGTTTTCACATGGCATAGCTTGTTCCCAAACAAATGAAAAAGCTCAGCCATCATCATCATGTTTATTTTTCCTTGTATTTTCTCCAGCTTTCTCACAACTTTCTCCTTTTTCCTGTCACATCTATTGGTGTCCTTGCAAACATTTCATTATGGGTGGTTAAGTCTACATCTACATGGATACTCTGCAAATCACATTTAAGTGCCTGGCAGAGGGTAGTATTTGCCAACTTACTTGCCTCTTATTCCCACACCAGTTATCGTGAATGTTTTTGTCTCTTTTCCATCCTCCTTTTTACTTTGATTTATTCTTACCTATTCTGACTGCTTTTAATTTTTCCATTTGTTTTTCTCAAATTCACTTTCTATTATCATCTCTGCCCATTATATGTTCCTGCATATATTTTTCTTTTCAATAACTCCTAACTTGCTGACACCGTCTCTATTGCACCTGTGTTATAAATTTAGATATATTTGAGCCTACTGCTTCACAACATTTTTAGCTTTCTGAATTTCTTCTTTTTTAGAAACTTTTCTCATCTTATCCTTACTTTAAAATGATTTACAGACTTCTTCCTGTACCCTACTCCCATATGTAAATGGACTGAATCTATTAAAAAACACTTTAAATATGTGACAACAAATCATAGCTCAAATGTATTAACACCTCTTCAAGACCTGTATGACTGAACTGAAGAATAGAGTTTCATTCTACAAACCTTATCATAGCCAATATGAGGATTGAGAGCGGTGACCAGCATAAGAGATTCATTCATCAGTTTGGCAATCCTTTCTTTATTCGCTTTGATGCCAACAACACAGTTGTTTGTAAATGCACAAGAAGAGTCAGCCAGCAGCCGAATGGAGCGCAGGACATTGGCAACCATCATTGGCTTGAATACGTTCAGCTCAAAGTGGCCGTTTGAGCCACCCACAGTCACTGCTACATGGTTACCCATCACCTGAGCTGCAACCATCGTGATTGCCTCACACTGAGTGGGGTTGACCTTTCCTGTCAACAAAATGACATTATTAAGTTTTATGTCCCTCAAAGCAATTCTCTCAAATGCTATAAATATTTTTAAACACTTTTATAAGATATAAATGTACCCACCAAAACACCTCATATTTAGTGCATCCAAATAGTTCAAAAACTACTGATCAATTGTGAAACGAGACAGGACTGGTCTAAGAAACCAGCATTAAGGTATTTGCATACTTTTTGACTGAGGAACCAATGTATCTCATGAATTTCTGGAATTAAATGATTGATTACTGAAATAGGTATAGTTATTTCAAACTTTTCTGGATGTGCAACACTGGCTGCAGACTGCAGATGTTCAGTAACCTGCATAAATGAGATACTATTACATTCCTTTGTGTGAAGTGCCAGCCAACTGAAATTGTACAAAATATTTTTTTTGTTTTTTTGTTTAGTCACAATCACTGTTTACTTCATGACTGCTTACATCACCAGTTTCAGCAAGTCTTTACTTTTGACGTAAGTGGTATGACTGTTTACAAAAAGGTACCCTTATTTTACGAAACTTATGTTCCTCAATCTTGATGATGTTCATGTATACAGAACTTTTTTCTTTAGATTGGAGAAAGTTTTTTTTTTTCCATGCACACTTTTCTTAAACCAGCATTGTAAATATCTTGGTAATAATTTTTTAAATTGAGTATTATGTTACAGTCATACATCACATTTATTTATGCTACACCATTGTATTGAATTCTACAAATAGCACTAAACATTCAGAATAAGAGGAGGAGGAGGAGGAGGAAATGAAATGATACATCACAGGTTGAAAGGATATGTGGTGATATTTTAGTGACAAAATCGAGCTAAATTTAGAAAGAACTTTGCAGTATGAGCCACTTATCAATATGATACTGCACCCCCTTGGGCCCGGACGCACTCACTGATTTGGTTCGGAAGGGTATAACATAAAACAACTGTATACTCTCCTGAGGCAAGCTAGCACACAACCACTGTAACTGGTTCTCGATATCCTGCATACTGGCAATGGGATAGAGTTGATGTCCGAGCTCACACACACGTGTCTATCAGGGATAGATTTGGGGATCTAGCAGGACAATTCATAGACCACATGCCATGTGTGAATGAACATTGTTCTGCTGAAAAATTGCACCACAATACTGTCAAACGAGAGGTAACACATGAGGCCAGAGAATGATTAACCTACAGCTATGCCCTCAAAATTCCCTCAGTCGCTACCAGTTACAACCTGGAGTCACACCCAACGGCTCCTCACAGCACGATGCCAGAAGAAACACAACAGTGCCTCACCTGAACACTGGAAGAATAGAACATTTTCATTTTCACAGGTTGTCACTACACTTGCCAATGTTCACCTGGGGTAGTGTAGAACCACAATTCTCTCCTGAACACAATTCCATGCCATTCATCAGTGGTCCACACTTCCTGGTCAAACACAGCCATTTATGCTTTGGTGGTTTTATCAGCCTACTGATGGGATGGTAATTCCCTAGTCCAGCTGCTGCCTGTCTCCCACCGCTGCTACCACATGACAGAATGTTGCACAGAGTCCATTACTCGTTCTCAGGTGGTAGGTGCAGATCTGAAGCGGTTACACTGTGGTCGGTGCACAATACGGTGATCCTATCTCGTGGTGACCCAACTGGAACCTCAATGACTAGTATGCCTGCCCTGACATTCTTGTGCAGTCTGATATCAGACCATTGTCACATCGGTCTGCACGATATTGCACAATTCGACTGGCTGGCCAAAAAATGGAGACTCACAATGACGCCTCTTTGAAACTCAGTCAGGCGACAACACCACTGTCAAATACGTGTACACGGCACCTCTGTGTCATTCACAGTGCTCATCATTCTATATAAGATGCTGCTCACACTCTTTCTATACACCAGGTGTGGTAACAACACAAAAGATGAAAAAAAACTAATATAAGCTGGTGGCCATTATACCCATTACAGAGAACTGCAACTACGTTCACTTACATACCCACAAAAAGCATATTTTTGCTTTGATTACACTAATACATTTACTACAATTTACATCCACTATCATTATTTTTACACACAGTCACCATCACTACTGTAATGGTTACTGTTTGTCACTACCGTAACAATAATAAGAATGGGGATTTTTAGAACAGTTTCCCACAAGCAAAACATCAAATAATCGTAATCCAATTGAGGACTATAGCTGGTTCCTGCCAGCTCTGTGGCCAGGAAAGATGACACCTTACTCTTCAACTTAATTACTCTACAATTTATTTAGAGATGCCCATGTAATAAAGATAATCAAATCGAAGGAGAAGGTGATGAGTATTCGGAAGGAGAATAATTGGCTTTGGATCAGCTGCGAGTATCTGTACAGTGGGACAGGAGACTGATGAGCTGTTTTACATGCCTTCTGTTTCCTATCTCGAGAAGTAGAATAATTGCCACCTTCACTCTATTTTGTGGATTTTTTTTCGAAACATTCTGAAAATAATTATGGATAAAACTATTTGGTTTTGCAGCAGAACCAGAAAACAATCTGTGAAACTAACAATACGATATCCAAAGCGAAATTTATGGGAGAAATATCTCAGTAACTTAAAGTAAAAACTGTTGTAAGACAAGGGTAGGCCTCTCACCTTTACTGTGTTTCAGGGGATCATTGCTCATGTCAGATGCAGCTGGAGCCCACAGTTCGGCCACAGCAGCCACAGACAGTGGTGTGACATTATGGATATATTTGGAATGTATGAGGGGCATTCAATAAGTAAGGCAACACTTTTTTTCTGAAAGCAGGTTAGTTTTATTCAGGATTCCAATACACCATATTATTCCCCACTCTTTTGGCTAAAAATCCCTGTTTTTCAATATAATCTCCATTCAATGCAATGGTCTTAAGCCACATTACTGGTGGGATCATATATTTGCATGGTACACACTACTGGTACGCATGAGACCCAACATCTCACTGCATCAATAACCTCCCCATCATTGATGTACCATTTCCTGCAGAGTGCACCCTTCATTGGGTCAATCAGATAGAAGTCTGATGTTGTGCAGAGGGGATGAGGAAGAACAGTCCAATGAAGTTTTGTGAGCTCCTCTCGACCGTGCAGGCTTGTATGGGATGTTGCATCATCATAGAGAAGGAGAAGTTCATTTGAATTTTTGTGGTGATGAATATACTGAAGCGATTTCTTCAGTTTCCTATGGGTAGCACAATACACATGTGAGTTGATCATTGAAGCATGGAGAAGAATATTAAACGGAATAACCCCTTCAGAATCCCGGAAGACCATTGCCGTGACCTTACCGGCTGAGTATGTGGCTTTGAACTTGTTTACAAAGTAGAGCTGATGTGGCACCACTCCACAAATTCAAATTTTGTTTCACTGTCTCTGACCATGCTTGACAAATTGTCATGATCAGCCTCGTAATGTGCAAGCAGTTTCGCAGAGAGGATCCTTCATTGTTCTTTACGCCCTTCTGTTAGGGAGGCACAGATTTTTGGACCAACTGGTGGACAAATGTGCCAGTTCTACCAACAGACATTCAGTCGAACAGCGAGGCATTTGATTGTGATCCAGAATCACCTCAAATGTGATTGCCCACATGTTCCAATATTGCAGGAGTCACAGCTGTGTGTAGCTGGCCAGCACGCAGGAGATCGCACAGTTTTGTGCGACCTGGTTGCAATGACGACAGGCACCTCGCTCAATGAGTCATCGAGCTTTTTTCACAAGCAGGACTCGGTACACATTCTGCAAATGCCTATGAGTATATGCGATGCTATGGTTTTCCAACGCAAGAAGCTCGGTGATAGCTTTCTGCTTGGAACACACCTCCCTTACAGACGCCATTTTGAAGGCTGTGTATAGTGCCACCATCAATCGCAACCTCATGAAACTATAGTGGCTATTCAAATGTTCAAACGTGTGCGAATGCCTAAGGGACCAAACTGCTGAGGTCATCAGTCCCTAGACTTAGATACTACTCAACGCTAAGAACAACACTCACACCCATACCCGAGGGAGGACTCGAACCTCCAGCAGGAGGGGCCACACGATTAATGACATGGTGCCTCTAACCGCGTGGCCACTCCACGTGGCTGTATGGCTGAAGTAGAAATATTTCACCATGTCCCATAACAAATTCCAGATTTTTTAAAACCAAAACAGGCATTACTTATTGACTACCCCTTGTAAATGTGAGTGTTGACTCTGCTCTTCTTGCTGATCCATGATGGATAAATGACTGATGAATGGTTAAGCTCAGCATTGGTGCTTCCACCAAATAATGGCTCGAGCCCCTGCATGTGTCAGCATGAATAAAAAAATTGAAAAGCAAGGAAAAAAAAAACTGTCTGCATGGCCTCTGTAATGCACAGTCAGATTTCAAAATATTGGCTATGTTTCTATCCAGGGGCCAACTAATGCATCTGTTGCATTAACCCTAAATAAATTAAGTGAAGTTCAATGCACGCAGGAATACTGCAGTGGAACAAATTTCATTTCACATGGGATTTTAATTTTTCAACAGACAGTTTATTTGGGAAAACAAAGTATCACTTCTCACATTTCATCTTCAATTATTACAGAAATGATATACACATGTGCAAATATTTAAATAGGCTGAGCAGCATTATGCATTCGTTGCTTTTGCAAAAGTCTAAAACTGAAGTTCCGTAATCACGAACTAATGATATTCAATGTGCAGCTCATCACCAGTCAACTGCAGGAGTTAAGACTAAATCACCTAACCCAAAATATTCAGAGTCCACATGCCAAAAATATTTCCAAGTATCTGCGATCAACTCTCACAAAATATTAGACCTACCAATGCAACCAGTTCAACTGATGTACAATTTTGTAACTATATATCAAAATAATTTGCAATGAGTTTTATAAAAGAAATTTAATTTCTGAATCTGTTTTGGGCATTTAGTGTCCTTCATCAGAAAATTATACTGATCACATTATTTTCAAGTGTCAACAATAACACATGCATAGTGCACTATGAACCACATGACAATGGCATTTTTCTTTATGCATATTATTGTTGACACTTGCAAATAACGCGGTAAGTATAACCTTCTGAAGAAGGGCACTAAGTGCCCAAAAACCAGTTAAGAAATTAAATTTCTTTCATGCAACTGATGGCTTATTATTTTGATATACACAACTAAAGTTACTGAGGATAGATAAAATAGTAAATTTTCTAAGTCCATGTGAATTAAAAATGTTTCAGAGTCTTTGCGATCAACTCAAGCTAAATATTATAAGACCACAATCAAATATTCATAAATATTTCTGTACAGTCGTGCATACACTATGTGATCAAAAGTATCCGGACATCCCCAAAAACATACGTTTTTCATATTAGGTGCATTGGGCTGCCACCTACTCTGGATCAGCAACCTCAGTAATCATTAGACATTGTGAGACAGCAGAAGGGGGCACTCCATAGAACTCATGGACTTCGAATGTGGTCAGGTGATTGTGTGTCACTTGGGTCATACGTCTGTACTCAAGATTTCCACACTCCTAAACTCGCTAGGTCCACTGTTTCTGATGCGACAGTGAAGTGGAAATGTGAAGGGACAAAACTGTACAGGCTGACCACCTCTGTTGACTGACAGAGACTGCTGACAGTTACGAGGGTTGTAATGTATAATATGCAGAGATCTACCCAGACCCTCACACAGCAATTCCAAATTGCATCACGAATGACTGCAAGTGCTATGACAGTTAGGCGGGAGGTGAGAAAACTTGGATTTCGTGGTCGAGCAGCTGCTCGTTAAGTCACACATCATGCTGGTAAATGCCAAACGATGCCTCGCTTGGTGTATGAAGTGTAAACATGGGACGATTGAACAGTGGGATAACATTGTGTGGAGTGATGAATCACGGTACACAATGTGGCGATCTGATGGCGTGGTGTGGGTATGGTGAATGCCCAGTGAACAACGTCTGCCAGTGTATGTAGTGCCAACAATAAAATTCGGAGGTGGTGGTGTTATGGTGTGGTTGTGTTTTTCATGGAGGGGGCTTGCACCCCTTGCGGTTTTGCATGGCACTATCACAGAACAGGTCTGCATTATGTTTTAAGCACCTTCTTGCTTCCCACTGTTGAAAAGCAATTTGGGGATGGTGACTGCATCTTTCAACACAATTGAGCACCTGTGTATAATGCACGGCCTGTGGCAGAGTGGTTACATGACAATAACATCCCTGTAATGGACTAGCCTGCTCAGAGTCCTGACCTGAATCCTAAAGTACACTTTTGCGATGATTTTGGAACACCGACTTCGTGCCAGGCCTCACCAACCAAGATCAATACCTCTCCTCATTGCAACACTCAGTGAAAAATGGTCTACCATTCCCAAGAAACCTTCCAGCCCCTGATTGAATGGATGCCTGCGAAAGTAGAAGCTGTCATCAAGGCACCACCATGCTGAATTCCAGCATTACCGATGGAGGGCGCCACAAACTTTTAAGTCATTTTCAGCCAGGTGTGCGGATACTTTTGATCACATAGTGTAAGTCTTGTCTGTTCTCCGCTTTGACTGCTGGACGAATGCAAAGTGCCCGTGACGAAAATAGCCTCTGTTGCTTAGAGCCTCGCACAGACTTGTGTGGAAGCCACAAACTTCTGACTTCTGTACATATACTTAAATTATAAATTTAATGTTACATATACATGAACTTGTAATTGGATAGGCAACAAATCTTCTTGCCAAATAGTGGCAGAAGAAACACACACATAAAAAGTTGCCCAGAACCTCAGGTCAGCGAAGACTTACCAGATGGGATGAGAAAGGAAGACAGACTATTAGGCACTGACCCCAGCAATCAGTCTTTCCTTCTTATCTCATGTGGTAAGCCTCTTGATCCGAGGTTATGGGTGACTTTTTTAACTCTTCTACCTTGCTCTGAACCTCATTAGTCCTTTTCCTTCACCCCTTTCCCTTCCCCTTCAATCCTTCTGCCAGAAGGACCACTGGTTCCGAAAGCTTGCAAACTTTAATACTTTTACATGCCTATGCTTGATGAACAGATTTTTTATCAATCCATGGTATTTTTGTTGATATATACAAGAATTTGGATGCGAATTTCATCAGCTTTTCAATGCTGATTGTAGTTTTTCTTTAGCTATAATTGATTGGTCACAAACAGTGTTTTTGTCCATGTGGATGCATTTTAGATCACAATGTCTTGAATACAAATAAACAAGTAAAACTAAATGCAATCATACATCCCTAATAACATATGTTTACTAATGTTGCTGCCACTTTCACTGTTTCATGTTTTATTTGTGAGACAATTTACTTTTTCATGTGTAGAATACACACTCCACCTGCAATTTAAACTGCATAACATTAAAAAAAATATGCCATAACCATTCAAAACAATCTACCATCACCATTCACTCACTGAGACCTGTCTACTGACACTACATCCGTATGAATCACTTGTGGCATTAGTGAGTTATTAATTTTTTTGCATCATTTTATACCCAAAATATTTAACATTAAATAACTTGAAAGCTGAATCTCATAGTGAGGGCACGTCTATTCACACACTTGTCTACATTTTGTCTTCTAAGCTATGGGACTGGCTTCTGTCACTAGTTTGGTTTAGTTTTTAGAGTTTCCCTTACTTAATATTTTCATTATTCAGTCAGTTTTGTCATGGCGGCTGCTGCCACGTATGGATAACAACCAAAGCTTTTCCAATCCAGCAAGGCCCCCACAGCCGTAGAAACACACACACTCAGCTATCACAACATTCGTCGACTCAGCTGGTGAGCCGGTGACATTCTAACAGCACGTGCATGCACGTGGACGTACCGTCTTGGTTGGTTGGTGTGTGTGTGTGTGGTGTGTGTGTGTGTGTGTGTGTGTGTGTGTGTGTGTGTGGGTGGGTGTGTGTGGGTCTGGGAGGGAGGGAGGGGATATTAAGTAAAGTGTGTAGCTCTTGCAGGTGATTTTGTAGTGCTTTCAGAAAATCTGTTGGAATGAATGGTCAATAGATTTGGCCTTCGAATTTCAGCTGAAAGAACATAATTCACGAAAAATATAAAAATGCACCAAAACACATACACAAACAAATAGATAAAATATAACAAATTACTAAATTTAAATACATTTGAGAGAGGACATAGCGTAATATACTAGAAATATTAGCTATAGATTTAAGAGTTAATAAAGAAAAGAGCACATGGTTCAACTATAAATATATGGGCAAGAAATGCCTGTCTAGAAATAAGAAACTAAAATACTACAAGATGGTGATGACACCTAAATGTTTATATGCATGTCAATTCTTAACCATGAATTCTAAGCTGGGCGAAATAGATATAGAAGATGGATTATTAGAAAAATAAGAACGCAATATAAAAATTAGGAGATCTGCCAAAGTATGAGGGTGATCTGAGAAGTTGTCGACCTGATAGTGAAAACAACAGCTTATGCTTTCAATTAAGTTTCATTTACCAACAAAATCTTCTCTAATATCAATACATTTCATTCATCAGTGTTCCAGTACCACTATCCCCTCTATCTAATGTTCCTCTAAGTTCTACAAAATACCCACTTACAGTAACAACTGCTTCTTGAATGGACAAAAAGCACTGAGTAGCGAGGAAATTCTCCTGTTCTGAGAATAGGTGGAAGTTCAGGAGAGCCAAATCTGGGGAACAGAATGGATGTTTCGGCACTTCATTGGGCAAATCATTCAATTTCCCCATTGCCAAGACACTTTTGGAGGTGGTGCCTTGTCCTGATGAAAGACTTTTTCCTTGTTCGCACCAGGTCTGTTTTCACAAATGCATCCAGTTTTGTTATAAGTTGAGAGTAGTATTCTCCTGTTATGATTTTACCTTCTTTCAAAGTAGTCAATCAACAAAATTCCTTTTGCATCTCAAAACACTGATGCCTATGATCTTTCCTACTGATGGCACCGTTCTTGCCTTCTTTCGAGTGGCAGAATCTGATTCTATCCACTGCACAGACAGAAGCTCTTTAAAATTCAGATGTGTAGTGGTGAATTCGTGTTTCATCCACCATCATGCATCAATGTGAAAAGTCACTTCTGTTTCACTTAAAATGCATCAAACACTTTTCAGAAAGTGTCACGTGAATGCATTTGCGAGCACACATTGCACCCATCTTGCGCAAAGCTTTCTTGTGTTCAGTTCCTGGCACAAAGTGACCCACAAATTCTTTTGATATCCCTAGAGAATTAGCAATTTCACGCACCTTTATACGCAACCTTCCAAATCATATTGTGTACTTTGTCAACGATTTCCAGTGTGCTCGCAATTTATCGATGTCCTTTGCGTGGATCATCTTTGATGCTTTCACGGTCACTTTTAACTCACTGCCCATTTCTTCAAGGTGGAAATTGAAGGTGAAGAGCTGCCATATACATTTACAAGCCACAAATGAATTTTGGTTGGTGTTAAACATTCTTTTATGAAGAATTGAATCACTGCACGATATTCAATTTTTTCCCTTTTCAACACCACGTGCACCACAACTGCTTCATACAATTGCCTACAGTCAACTCTGCCTGGAACAACTTGCAATTTTACATAGTGTCTACTACCATTTCACCAACATGGGAAGGGGGGAGGTTACATGAGTAGTGCTGTGATCTCTGGTTGAAGCCAAGAACTTTCTAGACAGTCTTTGTATAAAGAAAACATCATAATAAATGACAAAGCTAAGGTTAACCTCTTCTGGAGATGTCTACAGAGTGTGAGAACAAACTAACAACACAAATGTTCCTGTATTTCTGGAAAAAAGTAAACATTATCACAGACTAGAGAAATAAGACGGGAACTAGAAATTAACAATATCAAAGGTAAACAACTGAAAAAAAACTTTATAAAGTATAAAGTACCAAATTTGGAAGGCTTTCAAAGCAGAAAAAAGAAATCAGGGACAATATAGGAGAAAGGAAAAGACAACACGGAGAGAAGATGACGAGTACTGGAAAAATAAGCAGCATCAAAGAAAGAGGAATTTAAGTTATTACACCATCTCAGTTCGCCAATAAGATGCTTTTAAACTGCTTCGGAGCAATACCTACCCGGCATAATACTGCTGCCAGGCTCATTCTCTGGCAAGCTGATTTCACCAAGACCGCAGCGCGGACCTGACGCCAGAAACCTGATGTCGTTTGCAATCTTCATAATGCTACAGGCAACCACATTCAGAGCACCCGAGACCTCCACCAAGGCATCATGCGCAGCCAAGGCTTCGAACTTGTTCGGTGCTGTCACAAATGGAAGACCTGTAAATAATTAAAAAAAACTGCTGACAGTCTATTCAAATGACTGACTCTACCACATGAAAACAATAGAATAGAAAACATTTAAACAACAAATAAATGTAGGAAAACACAAGGCAATATCGATCCAATGACTTATCTGAAAAGTAGGTTAAGGAAAGGCAAACTTATGTTCACATCAATTGTAGATTTAAAGAATGTAAACTGGAAAACAATCTTCGAAATTCTGAAGGTAGCAGGGAAAAATGCAGGAACTGAACAGTTATTTACAACTTTTACAGAAAAATAATGATGATAATATAGCTTAGCAAAGATTCTTCTTCTATCAAGAAAGTTTGTAAACTCTTTTGCTTTGTAAACTCTTTGGAATATTGTGAATACCGCAGAATGTAAAGTAGTTGTGAGCATGCCTCTAATGGAAGTAGACTAATTTCTTATTTTGTCAACAACAATGTGAACTCGTGTTCTGAAGTGGAATTGTAAAGCTGGTGCGACATAAAAGAATGGGATAAAATAAAAAGACATTCATAACAACACGCAAATCATCAGTTATTCAGTTCAACAAGAACCCACAATGTTATAAAAATTACAGACTCGAGAAAGTATAACCTAGATGCAAGACCTGAAGCCAACAACAGGGAGATAATGAAGATAAGTAAAAATTTTTCCTTTTGTATATCTTATGCCTCATGAAGCTTTTGAAAATAGTAAAGAGACTAAGAGAATTTTAGTAGTGATGCGTGGGAGGGTAATATTACTACAAGATATAGGATGAATATTAACAACGGTGAAACTTGGATAATAGAATGTAGTGAATAAAATGACAGTGCTAGGGGAATTGAAGGCAATAGACTGGAGTGCAGATTGTGGAAAAGTGAAATATGGATGATAAAACAGTTCAGGCAAAAGAATAGTAGCATTTGAAATTTGGTAAAAAAGAAGAATGGTTAAGATTAGATGAGCAGATGGAATAACTAATGAGGAAGTAAAAAACTGAATTCTAAAGGGAGAAATTTATGGTACAACCTGATTAAAAGAAGCAATACTACTGCATCTAGGAATTGTCAGTTTGGTAATAGAGGGAAGTGTGGAGAGTAAAAATTGTAGAGGGAGACCAAGGCTGAAATACAGCAAGCAGCCTCAAATGGTTACCGTATTTACTCGAATCTAAGCCGCACTCGAATCTAAGCCGCACCTGAAAAATGAGACTCGAAATAATGGAAAAAAAAAATTTCCCGAATCTAAGCCGCACCTGAAATCTGAGACTCGAAATTCAAGGGGAGAGAAAAGTTTTAGGCCGCACCTCCAAATCGAAACAAAGTTGGTCCATTCTAATATGGGACACAATTTGGGTATAATGAATGACGATACAGCTACAGTAGTTTGGTTCGAGTCTTAAGCTTAGCAGTTAAGCTTTACCAGGTAGCCATTGCTATGCGTCAGGCGCTCCGTCCGTATTTATACGGGTACCCTTCCTTTTTCACGTGCTTCGTCTGGTTTGGATCGATTGCTTATTTTGCTATGATCTGATAAGTGCCGTTTTCTTTGTTATAGGTGTTTATGTCACTCTAAGCTGAAAATGCATTACTGTGCTGTGTCATACATTGTTTGTCGCATTCTGATAGTGCGTGTTTACGGCGTGTCGCCGCTCGCGGCATGGCTTGCTTTTGTGCGCGCTACCGCCGCTTACAATTAAAAAAACAAGAGAGAGGAATCATCTCATTAGCGAAACAATGGCAAGAGACTGCTATTTGTTGTTACTTACACTGCTGTTTTCTTTGATAATGATCAACAAGAACCAAATAATAGACTGCGTATGATAGAACATGTTCTCAACGAGAGTTAGGCGAAAATTTTCCTCCATTTGAAAATCTTTGCGGCCGCTTCTTTAGTACGTCAAATTCTGCAGAGAAATTAGAGTCGTCTTAGATTTAAAAATCTAGTCAGTTGTCGTGCTTCATTTCTGACTGTATCACTATTAGGCACAAGAATAATACGAATACAAACATGACACGATACGTATATTCTTCCGTGTTTGCTGTTGTCTCTAGTTTCGTAGTTTATTAGGCAGACAGGATTTAAATGAGATAGCAGGAAACACGAAAGAATACATGGCAAAATGTTTATATTCGTATTACTCTTATGGTGAAGAGAATACTGCATGTGATTCAAATTTCATCAGGTTCCTATTAGCAACCATCTCTCCTCACAAGTAGGAAAAAGTTCAGAACGTAGAGTTGGTCATATTGACAAACATCCCAAACAGTCTTGCAAGTCAGATTTTCGTGGTACATTGAAATTCTGCTACATTCGAAGATGAACAATACGGAATTTGTATTATTTCGTTGGATAATGTATGAAAATGCAGTGGTCGAAACTCGGGGCGGAGAAAAAAAGCTCGTCTTCCATCTTTTTTTAAAAAAAATTTATTTACTGACCCACTGGTTTTGGCGCCAGTATTTATCTTTGTGCCCATAAAGCATGGCTGTGTAGCGCTACATATATTCGACTGCAGAAGTTAGTTGTGGTGACACCTACCAACATTTTTCAGAACTTCCGCTTGCTTTGCACTCTATTCTAAGCCGCAGGCGGTTTTTTGGATTACAAAAACCGGAAAAAAAGTGCGGCTTAGATTCGAGTAAATACGGTATACACTGAGGTGACAAAAAGTTATAGGATACCTGCTAATATTGTGTCAGATCTCCTTCTGACCGGCAGAGTGCATTAACTTGATGTGGCAGGGACTTGACAAGTCACTGGAAGCATCTTGCAGATATTCTGAGCCATACTGCCTCAAATAGCCATCCATAATTGCGAAAGTGTTGGCAGTGCAGGATTTTGTGCACGAACTAACCTCTGTATGTCCGAAAAATGTTTGATCGGATTCAGGTTGGACAATCTGCGTCACCAAACCAATTGCTCTTCAAACCAATTGGGGCCTGCTGTCATCCATAAAAATTCCATCGCAGTTTGGGAATATGAAGTCCATAAATGGCTGAAAATGGTCTCCATTTAGTCAAGTGTGGTGATTTCCACTCGACGATTGGTTCAGCTGGACCACTTTCCATGTAAATACAATCCACAACATTATGGAATCACCATCAGATTGCACAGTGTCTCACTGACAACTTGGGTCCACTGCTTCGTGGGGTCTGCACCACATTTGACCCCTACCATCAACTCTTATCAATTGAAATCTAGACTTATCTGACCGAGCCACAGTTTTAAAGTCATCTAGCGTCCAACTGATATGGTCACGAGTCCAGGAGGGGTGCTGCAGGTGACGTGCTGTTAGCAAAGGCACTCTCATCAATCGTCTGCTGCCAGAGCCCATTAATGCCAAATTTCACCACACTGTCTCAACAGCTATATTCGTCATACATCCAACATTAACTTCTGTGGTTACTTCACACAGTGTTACTTCCTGTCAGTACTGAGAACTTGACACTAACACCGCTGTTCTTGGTCAGTAAATCAAGGCCGTCGGCCACAGCATTGTCTACAGTGAGAGGTAATGCCAGAAATTTTGTATTCTCAGCACACTTCTGACAATGCAGTTCTTGGAATATTGAGTTCCCTAATAATTTCCGAAATGGAATGTCCCACGCATCTAGCTCCAACAACCATTCTGCATTCGAAGTCTTAATTCCCATCGTACGACCATAATTACATTGTTAAACTTTTCACACGAATCTCCTGGATAAAATGACCTCTGCCAAAGCACTGCCCTTTTATACCTCGTGTACGTGATACCACCACCAGCTGAATATGTACATACAGCTATCTCATGACTTGTCACCTAAGTGTAGATTGCAGTAGTCACTTGGAAATGATGAGGCTGGCACAAGACATCTAGCATAGAGTGTTACACCAAACTATTCTTCAGACAGAAGATCACAACAACACTGACAGAACACAGAAAAGAAGAAATTAAAACTGAAATGTTTGTAAAAAGAAAAAAATCTTAGTGCCCTTACATGTCAGCTCACTGATCTTCGCTGCACATTTCTCAGCAAAACCGATGCGTGTGTTGAGTCCAGTTCCGACTGCCGTGCCTCCCAGAGCCAGCTGGTACAGCCTCGGCAGTGTCGCCTTGACGCGATCTATCGAGTTGGCCAACTGTGTCACGTATCCACTGAACTCCTGTCCCAGTGTCAGAGGCACAGCGTCCATCAGGTGAGTGCGTCCTATCTTTATTATGTCCTCAAACTCCTTTGCCTGAAAACGAGTAGGTATTTTACATTTACTAAAACACATAATTGTACTTCAATTGCGTGGAAACAGGAATGATCTTATTACGAATTTTCATTTCTGAAATTACAAACTAAGAAAGCTTTTTCACTGATGTCCTCTACAAGCGCCATTCAAATGTAAACTAGAATTTTGTTCATTTGACTTGTGTAGCAATGTGAACACTGTGGTGCCCTGGGGCACTGCTTGTAGGAGAATGGAGAAGGGACAGCTGTGCACATGGCCCACACATTACGGTCTGTAACCTTAGAATTGCTATAAGTGAACCAGGAGTACCTGTGACCGCTGCACAATGCACCACTGTTTGTTTTCTCACCAAGAAAAGTACGAAAGAGTGAAATTGAAAACAAACTTTTAAGGGGTTCCAAGCACAATTCAATGATGCTACTCTGAGTCAAATCCAAATGTTTAACTGGACCCAGAAGCATGGAGATAGTCATATCAAAGTGGAAAATGAAAGCAAAAAGTGGCCAGCATTAATGAAGAAAATTTTTGAGCTGTACACAAGCTTGTGGGAAGTGACTGCTACATTACTGCTGCTGAGATTGCATCACAGATAGGAATAAGTGTCAGAACTGTCTGTAGTACCATTTCACTGGACATACTCGGATACGGGAAAATATTGACAATATACGTTCTATGTCTTCTCACCCAGATGTGAAAGATATTTGTCAATGACTTCTAAATTACTTTGAATAAAGAGGAAAAGCTTTTCTGCACCTTATTGTGACTTGTGGTAAAATGTGGGTCTGTCGCTAAACCTCAGAAAACAAGGACGAGTACAGAGTGGTTGGAAGTTGGAGAGGGGACACCGATTGAGGCCAAGATTCAAATATCGGATAGGAAATTTTTGGCAAATTAGTTTTGCATCTCAAAAGGTTTGTAACCTCTTGAATACCTGCAAGGACAAAGAACAGTGACTGTGGCCTATTAAACACTGCAAGCTATTGTATGATGCTAAAACTGCTTATTGCAACAAACAACGCTGGTAACCAATGCACAATGTCCTTTTGCAGGAAAACGCATGGCCATGTACAGCAGCTCTAACTGACCTAGCTACACTGGCAGCCTCTTGAGCATCCACCTCACAGGGCAGAATTTTCCCTATGTGACTACTCTAATCCACCATACTCAAGAAGGCAGACCAAGTTTCAGCCATGTACATCTACATCTATAGTCTGCAAACCACCGTGAGGTCTATGGCAGAGTGTACATCCCACTGTACCAGTTATTAGGGTCTCTTCCTGTTCCATTCAAGTATGGAATGCAGGAAGAATGGCTGATTGAATGCCTCTGTGCATGCACTAATTAATCTTATCTTCACAATCCCTATGTGAGCAATACATAGGGGTTTTAGTATAGTCCTGGAGTATAATTTAAAACCGGTTCTTGAAACTTTGCTAATAGACTTTCTGGGGATAGTTCACGTCTATCTTCAAGATTCTGCCAGCTCAGTTCCTTCAGTATATCTCTAACACTCTCACAGATCAAACAAACCTGTGACCATTCGTGCTGCTCTTCTCTCTATACGTTCAATATCCCCACTTAGTCCTATTTGGTATGGGTCAAACACACACAAGCAATATTCTACAACTGGTCGCATGAGTGATTTGTACGCAATCTACTTTGTAGATTGGTTGCACTTCCTCAGTATTCCACCAATAAACCGAAGTCTGCTACCTGCTTTACCCATGATTAAACCTATGTGATCATTCCATTTCATATCCCTACAAAGTCTTACACCTAGGTATTTGTACGTGTTGGCCAATTCCAACTGTGACGCATTGACATTATGGTTGTAGGATACTCCATTTTTTTCAATTTGTGATGTGCAAAATTTTACATTTCTGAACATTCAGAGCAAGTTGTCAATCTCTGCACTACTTTGAAATCTTATCAAGATCTGACTATTTATGCACCTTCTTTCAGATAGTACTCCATTATAGATAACTGCATCATATACAAAAAAGCCTGATGTTACTATTAATATTATCTGAAAGGTCATTAATATACAACAAACAGCAACGACCCCAATGCACTTTCCTGGGGCACACCCAAAGTTACTTCTATATCTGACAATGACTCTCCATCCAAGATAATATGCTGTGTCCTCCCTAACAAAAAGGTCTCAATCCAGTCACAAATTTCACTTGATACTCCAATATGATCTTACTCGTGACAATAAGTCTAGGTGTGGTACTGAGTCAAATGCTTTTCAGAAGTCAAGAAATACTGCATCTACTTGATTCCCTTGATCCAAACCATTCAGTACGTCACGTGAGAGATGTGCGAGTTGTGTTTTACATGATCGACATTTTCAGAATCCAAGCTGACTGGTATCAACGTCATTCTGTTCAAGATAATTCATTATTTTGGAGCACTGAATGTGTTCTAACATTCTACAACAAATCAATGTCAAAGATATTGAAGAGTAGTTTTGTGGGTCACTTCAACTACCCTTCTTGTAGATTGGGGTGATGTGTGCCTTTTTCCAAGAACTGCACACAGTTTTTTGTTGAAGGAATCTACAACAGCTTATAGTTAGAAGAGCAGCTAACTCAGCCGCAAATTCAGTATAGAATCTGATAGTAACTGCATTGGGCCTTGAAGCTTGGTTCAATTTTAACTATTTCAGCTGTTTCTCAACACTAATATTTATTTCATTCATCTTTTCAGTGGTTCAAGGATTTAATTGGCGCAATTCTCCTGGGTTTTCCTTTTTAAAGGAACATCTGCAAACAAGGTTGCGCATTTCAGCTTTTGGTTCACTACCCTTTCAGTTATTGTCTCATTCATTACGGACTTAACACTAACTTTGATGCCACTAAAAGCCTTTACATACAACGCATTCCCTTCTGTCAAACACTGGGATCCAATAAGATCCATTCTCTTTCCAAGTGCCTATCCACAAGTTACAAGAATCTCTCCTGCAGGTTGTGGTGTTGCCATACTTTCTTTCATTATGTGACTGAATAATTCACTCTATTGTAAATGTTGTTTTCTTGCAGCAGTATAGTTGTGAACGTGTATCGGTAAATATGTTAGTGTGATTTCCAAATAAATAAGTCAGGTGGCAGCAATAACCTTTAACTGCTTCACAAACAGGCAATGGGGATTATTTACCATGTTTACAACTTTTTGAAATATATATCTGAAAGCAGGCCTTCTATCGATTAAATTTTGAAGACACAACAATGGACTGCACAAGTATGCGGTGTCAGCAAGAGAACTGTACAGTGAATTGTAGACAAAAGTGTCGGAGCAGCAGGAACATTCTGAAAAATAGGTTTTGTGTCACATGGAAAGCATAAAAAATTCAAATAACCTGTATCACAAATGGATGGTTTTGACGAGGACATTTTGAGGGAATTTGGATTGCCCTACCCCGACAATGTTAAATTTAGTGACTTGGCTTCCCCGTATTTCAGGAACCGCTGTAGCTATTGACATGAAAATTTTACAGAACATTAAACTGTATGTTCTGAGTCTACTGAACTACAATAATTGCATTTCAGCCACTGCTTTCGGAAACACAATTTTTTAATTACATGTTTAAAATTTTGTGTATTTTTTGTATGTTATCCCAAATAATTTTAATTATACATAACATTATGTTCTTCTTTTAGTTCAGTAGACTCAGGATATGATTGTTATTACTCCCTGAAAATCTGAATACTCAAAGTGGTTTCTGAGATTTAGGGAAAAATGCAACAGAAAATGTAAATGTTCAGGAACAGCTTCAAAAGTTTCAAAAGACTGTGACTCACTTAATATGTGCTTAATTTTTATTTTTAGTCACTCAGAAGCACCCTCTTGATCTTTTTCCAAACCTTTTTTTCTTTCTGGACTCCTTAGTGACCAACTTTGCAGCATAGTTTGCTTTATCAATGCGAATCTTGTCAATTCGTTTAAGTTCTCTGATGCTGTTAGCTCCAGGATTAATTCCCATATGCTGTAGCACTTTCACCCTACCAATGTTGCCATCACTGAAAGCAATATCACTGACCCCTCAATTTAGTGTCTTCATTCCAACAAAAACATTTTTTGGTAAGCGAGTCCATATCATTTTTGGTGAGTGAGTCCATATAAGATTATTGAATGACTCATTAGGATTTTGAGTCTGACCATGCACACACTTACTCAGTAATTCAGAATTTGACAGGTCTCTGATATCCGTGACTGCTGCTGGGATGGAATGTTTATATGGCTGTATGAACTGTCTGAGTACTGGGCATTGCAGTTAAATTCCACCATGAATCAGGCCCACGAGGGCAAAGGTGGTGTACAAGTTTTTAATCTGTTAATCTGCGGAAGAAGGTAGCCCATAGTGCCTGCTTCATTTTCAACAAATCCTCAATATTATTTCTAATGGCCATCCCATAATACTGTTGTAGTTCATCAATTATTTTGTCTGTCACCCTGCCTCTTATTGTTTTACCATCAGAAAGTCTGTCTCTCAACCTTCGTTTCAACTTCCTCAGCCTGGCGCCCATGCTCTTCTGGACATGACCAACACATTTCAGTTTTGTGGTAATCTTCTCACCATAAGGCTGAGCGGCTACTATACTGTTATAGGCTTTTGAGTCTCCATCACCTAAGAACTTAATGTGACACACTCCCCTTTTGTTCAAAGATCGACTAAAATTTTCAATAGCTGCAGAGGTCTCCATACCACCACTTGTCCCTTCTTCATTCCCTGATTTACACTGATAACAATGTTTGGTTGAAATCTGGAAATCTGTTATCTTTCCAGTATCCACACTAGTCACTGTATTCTTAGAACTGTAGCCACGCTTCGGCCAAGTGCCATCAAAAGCTACCGGTACATCAGTCATACCATCATTTATTTCAACAGCTATGTTTGCAGCAGCCTTCATTGACTCACGTGCAACAAATTCCACAGCAGCTCCAATAAATCCTGCATACTTGTTGATTTTACAAGATGGGTGTGGAATATTCATCATGGTACACATTGTTTCTGCTGCAGTGTGTTCTTTGCCAATAGCTCTCAATCCATAAAACTACCTAACATTTACTGTAAAATAATTATCTTTACACTTATCAACATTCTAAAATGAATGAGTATATTTACAATTGACACAAATAATGACAAGTTTCCTGGCTAGTCCGTTCGATACCTCACTGTCTTCATGTAAACTAACTGGCCATCCACATATTTCACAACACACACACACACACACACACACACACACACACACACACACACACATTCAACAAACACCCTTGTTAGGGTGTGTAAATCCATCAGAATATAACCTAACCTACCATTTACATCACTCATTTTGAGAAAACTGTGTATCACATCGTTTTATTTTAATCTTCGAAGGACTAGTGGGTGTTTCTCTAGATACTGACGAGTTTGACTATTTCATTGTCTGTAACTTCACATGCCACATGTTAACACAATGTTTCCCTTTATTCAAAAATCTATTACCATGAAACCCATGTTTCTTAAAAGCACTTCGTTTTGGTGTCATACTTTACTTTTTGAGAGACTTACCAATCTATTTGTCACTCTTTCTCAGAATAACGTTAGCACTTCGACATACAATGCATGTTTATACTATGAAACGATACGATACTGTTTTTGACAGTGCTACCAATACAAACACATAATTTAACCTTTATAACACAGCAATCCACAGCCTTCTATACAGAAAAATTACCGATTTTATTAAATCTTTAAGTAATGCATGTAAAAATTTTAACATTTTCAACTGTTGTAGATTATATTTAAAAAATAAAATAAAATACTTCCCAACTCCCCTAAGGCATTCCGTCTTTCAAATGTCTATAAATGGTGAACATCCCAAGTCACAAAAACCTGTTACAATGAAGCCTGAGCAAATTGCCTAAAAAGGTAGTGCTTTGACAATGCAAAGAATTTTAAAAGTCATCAGTTTCAAATATATTCAAAGTAATTATCGAAGAAAGATTCTGCTGGAAAGACTGACACAGCTGCAGCACAAGTCACATTCCTGACAACAATGCATGAAATAATGGAGGAAGGTAGTTCAAAAGTGTATTACCTAGATGAAACATTGGTAATCCAAGTCACCCCATGGAAACCCGTTGGTAAATAAGTGATGGTGCTGGTGGTTTTAAAGTTCTGATAGATAAAAGTTCTCAAATAATGCATGCTGGCTCTTCTGTTTTTGTTCCTGAGAACAAACTTGAAGTTAAGTGCAAGAAAATCGGCAGTGAGTACCATCTAGAAATGAACACTGTCACTTTCAAGAAGTGGTTTCCTGAACAGTTTTTGCCATACCTTGCTCCGAAATCTGTCACAGTAATGGACAATGTCATTTATAATTTAACCGTTATATGAAAACAACCTAGTCTTTATTAATATAAAATCTGCATCCTAAAAAGTATGCACACAATCACTTGTTACCAGTAACATGACTATAATTTTTAATAAAATTAATCAATGTTTGAAAATGAAAGTAATTTGATAGATAAAAAAATTTACTCACCAAGCAGCATCAGGTGAATACACATATAATTTGCTAGCTTTTAGCAGAAGGGTTGAAGGGGAAGTGAGAGGGTGAAAGAAAAGAACTGGTGAGGTTTAGGGAAAGGAACAGAGTTCAAAGAAGTCACCCAGAACCCTGAATTGAGGGTGACTTATCAGACAGGACGAGATCTTTTCTTCTCGTCCCATCCTGTAAATGTCCTCTGACCCACGGTTCTGGGAGGCTATTCTGAACTCTGCCCCTTTTCATAAACGTCACCAGTTCTATTCCTTCACCTTCTTCCTTCCCCTTCAATCCTCCTACTAGAAGGAGAGCCACTGGCTCCAAAAGCTAGCAAATTATAATTTTCATATACATGTGTGTTCTCCTGCTGCCACTTGGCGAGTAGATTTTTTATCTACCCACTTACTTATAATTTCAGATAAATTGCCCAAGGAGAAGCAGATGGGTAGCTGTAACTTTAAGCTTCCCCCAGTGTTTACTATACTCTAATAATTGAAGAATGTAGCAAGATAAATTCGCCAAAAACTGAGTGAACATTAACAAAACTGAAAACCTGCAAGGACGGATTGTTGACTGGAAATAGAGAAAGAAAGGTCCTACGAATATGTGTCTGGAAATGCACCACTGCCACGGTAGATAGCACTGACAAATAACGGTTCCTCTGACCATGTACCGCATGTTCCTTGTGTGTTGCAGCATGTGCGTTTGACGCAGCATACTGTAAGCAGCAGAATGGTCCAGTATTCAACGGGTAACACCCCTTTCATTTTCAAGGCACGAATTGGAAAGTCTCTTAAAATAACAGGGAGGGTCACCTGATGAGATATCAGTGGTTTTTGACATACTTGTCAGCCGCTACTCCCTCGAGTTCTTTGAAGAACATGGTAAGTTGTTTGTCTGTTGTTGTATGGATAACATGTGTTCTCTCACTGTAATATGGAATGAGTAAACACTCATAATGCTCTCTGCCACTGAAAAAAATTACAACATACTACTCATTTACATTACAGTCTTTTACATTAACCTCTGCCAACACACAGTGATTTACATTTTGTTATATTCAAACACACCCACGTACACACGAATTATGAAATTCGCATATTTCTTATTTAAAAAAAAACTTGTTTAATTGGAAATATGATGATTTTAGTTTGTGTTTGAAGTTAATTTTGTCATCCACTAGATTCTTCACTTTAAAGGGCTAGTTGTCACAGATTTTTGTGGTGGAATACCTCGTCTCTGCATCATATTGTGGATGATTGATGATCAGTGTAAAGAATGTCTCTTCCTACTATTGTAATGAATGTTACTGCCGTTTTCAAATTGCAATTTATCACTGAACAACTTCATATGGTAATAAATGTACTGTGAGGCTGTTGTCAGTATGCCAAACTGTTTACTGAACTGTCTTCAAGAGGTTCTAATGGACAACACACGTTATCCACCAGCAGGTCTGATGACATCTTCGAATTCATCATCACTGACAACTCAAGACTCAACTTTCCAGATTCTGCTGCTGCCTATTTAACAGAAAATTGAGTCTGTTATCGGCACAAGTGGACTACACCAGCTTAGAAAGGAGAACACATCCACAAGTTTGCAAGAAGCACTGAGGGCACTCAGCAGAACATATTTATATAGATTTGTGTGTTGCACAAGTATAGCGCAAGGAAGGATTTCAAATTAAACACCTTTCAGCATTCTAGTTTCCAAACTTATTTTATTTGCCTATCAGTTTTGGCAGTTTACTACGTCATCTTCGAAATTGCCAAAACTGGTACCCAAATAAAATAAGTTTGGAAACCATATGGCTTAAATATGTTTAATTTGACATCCCATATCGAACAGCTGATCTCTGAAAAGATGGACACACAGAGACTGGAAGTATTCCAGTTTAGCACTAACTTAAAAATGGCACTTTAATTTTTAATATATGCAGCCCTCAACACCAAACTCGTACTCGCTCAGTTCCTGATCTCTAGTGACCTCCACAGAGCTGGTCCACTGGAGGCAGCTTTAGGAAGAGAACATTTCAAACACAGTATGCAGTCGAACAGTATAAATCCAACTGGCTACTGGGACAACCAGCTTCTTTCTTCCCTCGATGGACAAGAAAGTTTCCTATTGGATACAGAAAATATATTTATGTTGTTGGAAGCTATGCAGAACAATAAGGCACTCCATTTTTATTGGTACGAGTCACCAATACAGCAATGTTACGATATCCCATTTTATATCTGAATGATCCTCGTACATGGACTTCTATAATCTACAAGGCAATATACAAAGCATAGCGTAAGTTATTTTGTACAGGTATTACAGACTTCCTGACACGCCGCAACCCCTGATACAGTAAGGGAAATGTAGATACAAGGCTTTTTGGAAGTAAGTACCATTTTCAAATGTGGCTGCTTGAGTGCTGAATACTTTCATCTATCAGCTGCTCACAAAGGCCCAAATTACAATTATGTGAGCCAGATGCAATATTTGGGTTCATTTCATATGCACCTGAATGAGACATCTGCCTCCAAAACACTTTTGTATATGCAATTTGTGAAAAGTTAAAACAACAGATTACGCATAAAGTGAAGATCCTCAGTAACTGGCTGAGTGAACAGTTCTCTAGTGTGTGTGTGTGTGTGTGTGTGTGTGTGTGTGTGTGTGTGTGCGCGCGCGCGCGCGCGCGTGCGAGTGAGTTGGCATTTTCTTAGCTGTTACTGATGAAGATATTGCCCCTGTTCAAGCAATGCTCAAAGATGATTTACGAACATCAAACAAATTTATTCAGGCAACACTGGGCATTGCTACAAGTTAAATCCAAAACATTGTGCAAAAATTGTTGACAGATCCCACATTAACTGATTCCCAATTGGGAGCAATGCATCGACTCGTACAGGAAACCCCGCAAACATTCCTTGGTGGAATTCCACATATGGTTCAGAATATGGTTACTGGCGATGAATCTTTATAATTATTATCCTGAAAGGAAAAACCAAGTGGCTCAATGGGTCTCTCTAACAGAAGCTAAGGCTACAGAAGTCCAACAAATTCACAGTGGTAGAAAGAAGGTGGTTGCTAGTGTTCTTTATTTTTCCCCCTCTAAAACTGATTGTATAAACATTATAGCACTAGAAGACAGATGTACTGTTATTGATGACTGGTACAGAAATGTGTGTTTATTGCAAAGTTTTGAAAAAGTTTGCAATAAATGTCCACAACTAGAGTTTTACATCAGGATGATGCATCGTCGCATGCAGAAAAACTCACAAATGAGTACCAAGATGCTCTAAAGGTGAACACCACGGACTGTAAACCAAACACCCCAGGCCTTGCACCTTACGACTTCCTTTTGTTTCCAAAAATTAAAAACAGAATGCTTGAAATCACTTTTTTGTATAAAACGAAACAGTGGAACATTATAAAAACCTGATTTCTGAAATGCCCCAGGAAGAGTTGATCACTGCTTTTATACAGAAATGTATTAATGTTAGAAGAGAATATTTTGAACACAAAATTAATTTTTTTTAAAAAAAAATTAATCTGTCTGATTTTCTAAAAGTTTTCTGTGTTGCCCTCACATACTAACTTCAGTAGATTCAATGTTAATAATGCTCCGTGGGATACACAACAATATTCTGACTGATGACCATTCTGTCCCTCCGCACTTCACTTCATAAACTTTAGACTGAATGTATTAACTGGCCTAATATCAAAATGCATAATGCAAATAAATAAGTACAGGGTGTCCATAATTACAGTTCCAATTTCAAAACAGTGTAAAAGACAACCACTACTCAATATGATGTCACATTTGAACAGCATATTATTGACACACAGTGAAATGTCATGGAACAGAAGAAGGTTTAACAAAAATTTTATCAACAGATGAGCATCAGAATATAAACACCAACAGACAACCAGCACACAACTGTTCCTTAGTCTGCATCTGAAACACCCAACACGACTGTCTGCATGAAGGATTGTGCGCTGCTGGTATCACTATTACAAGAATGGCGACTCTCGTTTATCTGACATCTCTCGAATATGTGGCCACAGCACTGCGGTAGGGGTCGAGTGGTGCCTGTAAACATGCAGTGCATGAGGAACTGCCCAATCTTTAGACATGCCTGCATGCACAGTGCATAAAATCCTACAAAACATCCTCCTGAATTGCCAGCCATAAGAAATCACCAGTGTCCATGAGTTGCTTCCTGCTGACCTGCCAGCAAGACAAATTTTCGCTCTGGTATTTCTTGCTCACATGGAAGTGGACAATGAATGGTCTTGGAACATTCTGTGGACAGACAAACCCCATTTCCCTCTTCAAGGACACATCAATAACAGAATTGCAGAATATAGGCAACAGAAAATACACACAGCATGACTTCATTCTGCAAAAGGTGACAGAGTGGTGCAGGGTGATGGCATTGTTTACTGTAAGACTATAGTATTTTGAGAAAATCAGTCCTGCAGATCCTGTTACCTGTAACATCAGTTGTTAATATTATGAGAGTCTTTTGCACACCGACATCATTCCAAACCCTCAACAGCATGGATGTACAGGTAGGACCATTTTTGTACAAGATGGGACTCCTTCAAACATCACACAGCCAGTGAAGCACCTGCTGAGAGGCATTATGGAAATGCTAGAATTACCAGCCGTCATATCCCTACAGTCTGGCTGTCCAGACCGCCTGATCTTAATCCGTGCAACTTCTGGCTATGGGTTTACTTGAAAGCATAGCTGAACTGAAGGCACACACTGTGCAACGAATTCTGATCATGACTCCTGAGACACTCCAATCTGTTGTGGATGTGCTGTTTATCTATATCAAGTTGTGGCAAAAAACATTGGACAGCATATCAGACATGTCTTCTGCAAGTCTCGCAACAATTAGAACTGGCAACATTTTGCTTTTTATGTTGTTTCTGGCCCCAGAACAATTAAAAACAGATTTTTCTCATCTGACATGGTATGACTTTGCCATGGCGAACTGGCTTACCTAACAGTGCCACAACTGTTTACTGCTTAACTTGTGCAGTCATGCACACTGAACAGCATGGATGGTGTTATGTGCGATTCAAACCATAGCTGGCACTTTGTGATTCATTTGTCATTTGTAGCCAACCCCATTTTCATTAAGACACTTACAGTGCCATCTATCAGTAAAATTTTTGTTATTTTTGTTCATCAACATTTGTACCTGCATCAACAATATGCTGTTCAAATTTGACAGTGGTTCCCTTTCTACACCATTTTGAAACTAACTTTAATTATGGGCGCCCTATATATAAAGCAACTCTCTTCTCCTACATCTGAATATAAATCTAGTCATGTTATCCTGTCCAATAACCCAAAGCCTGAATCTTCCTTCAAACAGTTCAATGTTCTATTGGGTAGATTGTACTGAGGGACATTCGGCTTTACTTGGATGTGACTTTTGAAAGCATTTAGTAGCCAGTTACGGGGTGGGAGTGGAGGAGGTTTTAAAATTTAAACTGTACTCCAAACCACAGAGCCATTTAGCATTTCTCACTTACACAAATCAGTGGTAGAAGTAAAAGATAAGTGACAGACTGACTTGGGACCTAACTGCCGGCTTTTGGATTTGTAGCCTGATACTTACCTACTTAGTCACCCAGACTACATCCTCTGAACAGCTATGGAAGAGAGCTAACAGAATCAAGTTGATAGCAAGATTTCACACTATGAAACATGTAAATACGCAAAAATCATTAAAAATTTATGATAGATGACCCGCCTAAGCCACTGTGGCCTTTCCAAAGGAACTGCCCCAACATTTGTCTTCAGCGAATTAGAAAATAACTAATCTAAATTTGGTTGGCCAAATGGATAACTACTCAAGGTAACAATCTACAGTGTGACAATATGTACTGTGGGTATTAAGGCCAATCTGATACTTAGCTTTATGATTCAGGAACAGGGTGCACAAGGGGGGTAATCAACAGTTTGATTAACATTTTTTGCTGAAGTCCTGATAGACATTAAAATCTGCATACCACAGTACTACCGTATTTTATGGACTGTAAAAATTCAGGTGCATCTCATACTTTAAATTAAAATAAAAATGTCCAGTTTTTCATTTAAAATTGCTGCCAGTCTCAAAAACGGGCCATATATTCAATGCCGCGGAAAACCTATCTCTGTATGACAGCAATGCAGCAATGGATTCAGCTGGCAACAGCAGTGCACCAACGCATCGAACCTGTGTTGCAGAGATTTGCAAGCTCGCAAACACTGCCACCCTCTCGCCCCGCCATCATAAACCCAGAACAGTATCTACCATATGATGCGTCATTACAGTCTACAGCGCCAGTGAATTGAAAGCAATTTGTGTTATTGTAACAGTACAATATTTTTGTTAGTAGCTAGTATCATAATGGAAAAAAAATTGAAGGTATTCATACGACACAGGCTATAAAGACAGAGTAATAGTGTATGCAGAAGAACATGTAAACAGAGCAGCTGAGTGGTATTTTGGTTCTCCAACAACAGAAAAAAACCATTCGCCATTGGTGAGCTAGTACAGAACTGAAGAATGAGGAAGACTAAAGGTGTCAATAGAGGACTAAAAGCAAACCAAAATATCTCAGAAAATGACACGAGTATGAAGAGAAAATATTGTCTTTCCATCGCTTTATCATTCAACACTGAAAGAAAACCATTGTGAAACTACACCAAATAGCGAATATGGGCGGAACTCCTCTGACATTTGATGAGCCAAGTAACAGAACTGTTTTCATGAAAAGTGCTACTAAAACTGTAACTATAAAAACAAGTGGACTGAAAAAAATGCACTACGTTATTGTCCTTCCATGTACTGACGATACTAAAATTAATTCAGCGATCATTTTCAAGCACAATACAATGCTAAAACCTTCTGAAATACTGCCAGATGGTGGTATTCATGTACATGACTGGGGCTGGAGGGACGAGGCTGATAAATTCTGGATTAATTGTATTGTGTGCGTGTGTGTGTGTGTGTGTGTGTGTGTGTGTGTGTGTGTGTGAGAGAGAGAGAGAGAGAGAGAGAGAGAGAGAGAGAGAGAGAGAGAGAGAGAAGGAAAGGTGCTTTATTGAAGAAGCGTTCTCCTCTTGTGTTCAATCACTTTAGCAGTTAGCTGAAAAATTCTGTGAAAGACGAACAGGGAGGGAAATACAGAGCTTGCTGTTATTCTGGGAGGACTCACTTCACTATTACAACCTCTTGATGTCTTAATAAATAAACCATTTAAAGTATATCTGAGAGATAGAGGAATGGAACAAATGGACGATAGAACATGAAGACAGAGGAGTTAAAAAAAGACTATACGTCAGTCCCAATTGACATAAGAGAAGATAGATAAAAACAGGCACGTGGAGAAAGGGCTAAAAGAGACACCATACAGAAACGGACCAAAACTAAAAATTAAATTGCCTCTGCCATATTGTTTTGGCAGATAAAAAGTAAAACACGATTGACAGGCCGCACGTCATTTGCTGAAAAAGCCAATAACTCAGACGGAAAACCCAAATGGGAACGTAAACAATTAAAAAATGGGCATTCCATAAGGAAATGGTGAACAGTTAAAACTTGGGCACAATGTGTACAAAGTGGTGGGGGAGAGCCACTTATCAAATGACAATGGCTAAAACAGCAGTGCCCAATACACAGCCTAGTTGAAATGACCTCCTCCCGGCAAGAGCGCCGAGAGGAGGCCGGCTAATCTGCTGGGAGAGGCTTAATGAGTCTGAGCTTATTCCCATGAAGAAGGACTATTGCCAATGCCAAAGGGACACCACCTCCTGACAGGTGGCAACACAGAGAACATCAGAGGGAATATAGGAACTAGCGGGTCGAGATATGAGGACAGCAGTGTCAGCAGCCTCATTTCCTGACAGACCGCCATGACCAGGAACCCACAGAAACATCACACTGGCTCCTGCACTAAAGGGTGAGCAGTGTACAGTGCACATGGACTTTGAAGAGCGCTGAGTGAGTTTGAGCAGAGGACACAATTGAAAAGGCTGTGTCACCAGATGCACTCTGTGGCCTGATACAGGGCCAAGAGCTTGGCTGTAAATGCTGAGCAGTATGCCTGAAGCTGATATCGAAAGACACTGGTGCCAATGACGAAGGCACACCTAACCCCACAGTCAGTCCGAGAGCCATGGATGAAGCCCAACATGAATTCATGTGTAAGAAAGCTTTAAATCGGCATACAATCAAATAAGCGTGTCAGTGGATAAAACAATTGTGGTCTAGAGTAAGAGAAGACATTATTGTTAAATCATTTAAGAAGTGTGGCACAAGTAACGCACTCAGTGGCAGTTAAGACCAAGCTATATACGAAGAGGACAATGACAACAACAAAGAAGAAGAGGAAGAAAGTACAAATGATGATTTTTGGGGATTTTAAAGGTTACTTCCATTTTTTACACTATGATTTTTTTTTTTTTTAGTCTGGCTTTGCACTCGCATAACAGAAATGGTAAAAATGTAGTTTTTCTCAAAAACTGCTTAAAGATTAAGGTGCAGCTTATAGTCTATAGTGTCTTATAGACTGTAAAATATGGTATAGCATGCAGTTAGAAGACAAAACAAAATAGTATACGTTAGCCCAATATAGCAGAGGTTTACTAGGCACAGTTCTATTGGAAGTGGCATGCACTTGCCCACCTCTGTCAGTTATGGGGATGTACAGTTACAGTGAACTCCAAACGACAATGCAACACTGCATTTGGATATGTAATCCAACAACTTTATTGTGCAGTCATTAGTTTTCTTCATTCAAAGGGAAACAATGCCAAAACAATCCACAACGAGTTTGTGAAAATGTACAGCAACAATGTACCATCGTATGACACAGTGGTCGAAAGGTGGGGGTGGAGGGCTGACAGTGTGGCACAGATGCTTCCAGTGTGGACAAACATGACTGAATGACAAATAACTAAGTAGTAGACCATCTCTCTAAATAACAAGAAAGAGGAGCAGACATACTGGTGCTTGAAGACCGGCAAAATTGAGGCAATACTTGAAAAGTGAAAATTGAGCCACAGATCAGTTTTCAACATATTACGCAATATATTGAAAGCGACAGAGATTTCCGCCTGCCATGTTTCACAACTGCCCGCACCAGTTCGAAAAGCCAGCCAAACTGAGACAGCAGCGGAATTGTTGCAACTGTGTCTGGGTGACCCAAATGGCTCTCTCAGCCTTCTCAATTCATTTGCTCAAATGCAGCACTTATGCTGCTGTCAAAAATAATTTACCACACGATTCTCCATTTTGGTGATGGGGACTCCACTGTTTTGGCTTTCTAGCCGAGTGCTATGGTACAGTGGCGGAGCAATTTAAATGTGTGCCAGGAATGCTGACATGTACCTGCAAAAAATCTTTTTGAGTCATCAGTCTTCTGACTAGTTTCACGTGGCTCGCCACAAATTACTCTCCTCTTTCAACGTCTTCATCTCAGAGTACCACTTACATACAACCTGCGTCCTCAACTATTTGTGGACATATTCCAATGTCTTCTTGTACAGTTTTTGTCCTCTACAGTCCCTCTAGAACCATGGAAGTTATTCCCTGATGTCTTAACAAATGTCCTATCATCCTTTCCATTCTTCTTATCAGTACTGCCACATATTCCTTTCCTTACTGAGTCTCTACAGAATCTCCTCATTCCTCACCTTATCAGTCCACCTGACTTTCAGCATTCTTCAGTAGCACTACATCTCAAAAGCTTCTATTCTCTTCTGTTCTCGTTTTCCCATACTCCATGTCTCATTACCATACAAGCCATGTCCCAAACATACATTCTCAGAAATTTTTTCCTCAAATTATGGCCTATGTTTGGTACTAGTAGACTTCTCTTGGCCAGGAATGCCCTTTTTGCCAATGTTAGTATGCTTTTTATGTCTTTCTTGTTCTATTCGTCATGTGTTATTTTGCTGCCAAGGTAGCAGAATTCCTTAACTTCGTCTACTCTTATAAGTTTCTCACTGTTCTCATTTCTGCTGCTTCTGATTACTTTAATCTTTCTTTGATTTACTCTCAATCCATATTCTGTACTTATTAGACTGTTCATTCTATAACCTGTAATTCTTCTTCAGTTTCACTGAGGGTAGTGATATCAGCAGCAAGTTGCATCCTATATATCTTTTCATCTTTAATTTTCATTCCCCTCTTGAACCTACCTTTTATTTACATCACTGCTTCTTCAATGTACAGATTGAACAGTGCACGCGAAAGGCAACATCCCTGTCTTACACCCTTTTTAATCCGAGCACTTCATTCTTGTCTTCCACTCTTACTGCTCCCTCTTGGTTCTTGGACATACTATATATATTATCCTTCTTTTCCTATAACTTAACCTTATTTTTATCAGAATGTCTAACACTTGCACAATTTGACATTGTTGAACACTTTTCCCAGGTCAACAAATCGTATGTACATGTGTTAACATTTCTTTAGTAGTCTTTCCATTACCAACCTCAATATCAGAATTGCCTCTCATGCCTTTATTTTCCTAAAGCCAAGCTGATCATCACCTAACATATTCTCAATTTTCCTTTCCATTCTTCTGTATGTTATTCTTGTCAGCAACATGGATGCACAAGCTACTGCGATGACTGTGCAATAATTCTCACACTAGTCCCCTCTTGCAATCTTGGGAATCGCGTGGACGATGATTATTTTACCTAAAGTCAAATGGTATATCGCCAGTCTCATACATTCTGCACATGAAAGTGAATAGTCTTTTTATTGCCACATCCCAATGATTTTAGAGCTTCTGATTGAATGTTATCTACCCCATCTGCCATATTCAGTCTTATGTCTTTCACAGCTCTTTTAACTTCTGCTTCTAAGACTGGATCCCCTCTCTCTTCTACATCGACTCCTGTTTCTTGTTCCATCACATCATCAGACAAGTCTTTCCTCTCAAAGAGGCCTTCAATGTACTCTTTCTGCCTGTCTGCTCTGTTCTCTACATTTAACAGAGGAAATCCAATTGCACTCTTATCGTTACCACTCTTATTTATAATTTCACTAAAGGTTTTAAGACTCTTCTATAACTAGCATCCTTCCAATGCAATTATAAGGATCACTCCAAATGAGATGCACAGTTTTTGCCAAAAATTCTACTTTCACTCTAACAGGTAAAATAAAATAGGCAATCACTCAGCTAGAGCTAATTTGAGAGTGCCAGATAGGAAGATGCAACAGAAAACAGTTGTTACTGCTGCTGCTGCTGCTGTTGTTGCTGCTGCTGCGGTCTTCAGTCCAGAGACTGGTTTGATGCAGCTCTCCATGCTACTCTATCCTGTGCAAGCCTCTTCATCTTCAAGTAACTACTGCAACCTACATTCTTCTGAATCTGCTTAGTGTATTCATCTCTTGGCCTCTCACTACAATTTTCACCATTCATCTTTCCCTCCAATACTAAATTGGTGATCCCTTGATGCCTCAGAATGTGTCCTACAAACCAATCCCTTCTTCTAGTCAAGTTGTGCCACAAATTCCTCTTCTCCCTAATTCTATACAGTATCTCCTCATTTGTTATGTGAGCTAGCCATCTAATCTTCAACACTCTGTGGCAGCACATTTTGAAAGCTTCTATTATCTTCTTGTCTAAACTAGTTATCGTCCATGTTTCACTTCCGTACATGGCTACACTCCATACAAATACTTTCAGAAAAGACTTCCTGACACACACATCTATACATGATAATAAATTCTTCTTCTGAAACACTTTCCTTGCCATTGCCAGTCTACATTTTATATCCTCCCTACTTTGACAGTCACCAGTTATTTTGCTTCCCAAATAGCAAAACTCATTTACTACTTCAAGTGTTTCATTTCCCAGTCTAACTCCTTCAGCATCACCTGATGTAACTTGACTACATTCCATTATCCTCGTTTTGCTTTTGTTTATGTTCATCTTATACCCTCCTTTCAAGACACTGTCCATTCCATTCAGCTGCTCTTCCAGGTCCTTTGCTGTCTCTGACAGAATTGCAATGTTGTCAGCAAACCTCTTTTTTTTTTTATTTCTCCTCCATGAAATTTAATTCTTGCTCCAAACTTTTCTTTTGTTTACTGTTTGCTTAATATACACACTGAATAACATCGGGGATAGCCTACAACCCTGTCTCACTCCCTTCTCAACCATCACTTCCCTTTCATGCCGCTCGACACTTATGACTGCCATCTAGTTTCTGTACAAATTGGAAATAGCCTTTCGCTCCCTGTATTTGACCCCTGCTGCCCTCAGAATTTGAAACAGAGTATTCCAGCCAACATTGTCAAAAGCGTTCTCTTAAGTCTACAAATGCTAGAAACAGAGGTTTGCCTTTCCTTAATCTATCTTCTAAGATAAGTCATAGGGTCAGTATTGCCTAGCGTGTTCCAACATTTCTACAGAATCTAAACTGATCTTTCCCGAGGTCGGCTTCTATCAGTTTTTCAATTTGTCTGTAAAGAATTCACGTTAGTATTTTGAAACTGTGACTCATAAAACTGATAGTTTGGTAATTTTCACACCCGTCAGCATCTGTTTTCTTGGGGATTGGAATTATTATATTCTTCTTGAAGTCTGAGGGTATTTTGCCTGTCTCAAACATCTTGCTCATCAGATGGAAGAGTTTTGTCAGGGCTGGGTCTCTCAGGGCTATCGGTAGTTCTAATGGAATATTGTCTACTCCCAGGGCCTTGTTTTGACTTAGTCTTTCAGTGCTCTGTCAAATTCACGCAGTATCATATCTCCCATTTCATCTTCATCTACATACTCTTCCATTTCCTTAAGATTGCCCTCAGTACATTGCTCTATATACTCCTTCCAACTTTCTGCTTTCCCTTCTTTGCTTAGGACCAGTTTTCCATCTGAGCTGGGGTTGGATTGATTTGGCAGAAGAGACCGAACAGCGAGGTCACCAGTCTCATCGGATTATGGAAGGATGGAGACGGATGTCGGTAGCGCCCTTACAAAAGGAACCATCCCGGCATTTGCCTGAAGCAATTCAGGGAAATCACAGAAAACCTAAATCGGGATGACCAGACGCAGGATTGAACAGTCGTCCTCCCGAATTTGTGTGCTAACCACTGAACCATCTCGCTTGGTCCCATCTGAACTCTTGGTATTAATACAGATGGTTCTCTTTTCTCCAAAGGCCTCTTTAATTTTCCTGTAGACAGTATCTATCTTAACCCTAGTGATAAATGCTTTTACATCCTTACATTTGTCCTCCAGCTACCACTGCTTAGCCATTTTGCACTTCCAGTCGATCTCATTTTTAAGATTTTTGTATTCCTTCCCACCTGTTTCATTTACCACATTTTTACATTTTCTCCTTTCATCAATTAAATTCAGTATCTCTTCTGTTACCCATGGACTTCTACTAACCCTCATCTCTTTACCTACTTGATCCTCTGCTGCCTTCACTATTTCATCTCTCAAAGCTACCCATTCTTCTCCTACTGTATCTCTTTCCCCTGTTCTTGCCAATAATTCCCTAACCCTCTCTCTGAAACACTCTAGACCCTCTGGTTCTTTCAGTTTATCCAGATCCCATTTCCTTAAATTCCTACCTTTTTGCAGTTTCTTCAGTTTTAGTCTACAGTTCATAACCGATAAATTGTGGTCAGAGTCCACGTCTGCCCCTGGAAATGTCTTACAGTTTAAAACCTGACTCCTAAATCTCTGTCTCACCATTATATAATATATCTAAAACCTTCCAGTGTCTCCACACTTCTTCCATGTATACAACCTTCTTTCATGATTCTTTAGGGGACCACACCATGGTTCAGGTCGAAAAAAATCTAAGTGTGTTTTCCTACCATGTGTGTTTATGTGCCATGCCCACTTTTCTGTCATCGACTTTTCTGCATGTATTTTAGATCTTTATATCCCCTACATTGCACGTTAGGGTTTTTTACTCCCGAGTGTGTTGGCTATCCTTGGAATGCAATGGTCGGCATTCTTTTGTTTCTGCTGTTTGTAAACAACACGCTTTCAAACACACGGTTAGTTTTGTTCAACTGTGATTGCAAGTAGTTGTTATACTTACATTAGAAGTGCTTGTTTACGTGAGTTTGATGTGTTTATCGAAGATGACGAAATGTAAAGGCATTTTCAAGAAACGACAATTTAGAGGAAACAAGTTCAGAAAGCTTTCTGTACAAGAGGTTATGTCACCTGGCAACAATGTTTCTAATTGTAATTCTTCACCACGTGCATCATCAAAGAAGCTCGCATCATTTCAAGATAGTTACAACGAATTTACTGTAAGTGACAAGGGGTGCAGTAATATTATTATAAACCTGAGAATATTATCAGATGTAAATTTTTAAATTTGTACAATGTAGACAGTGTGGTGAGTCACAGAGTGCGAAAATTTGTGAGAGTGCCAGTGGGAGAAAAGACCTAGCAATTGCTTTGGATTTAATTTGCACTAAATGCTCAGCTGTGATTTCATTTGTGAGTTCTTTAAAACCAGATGCAACTGGTCCTTATGAAATAAATACTAGATTAGTTTATGCCTTACGATCCATTGGCAAGGGCATGGCTGCAGGGAGAACATTTTGTTTAGTGATGAACTTATATCAACCACAAAATAAATTTGAAAAACTGACTGCAATATTAGAGAAAGCTGTATGTGAGGTCAGTGAGGAAAGCATGAAACTGGCTGCTAGGGAAACAGTGGAAGAAAATGAGGGATTTTTGGATATTGCAGTTGCACTTGATGGAAGTTGGCAGAAAAGAGGACATACTTCTCTGAATGGAGTAGTGACTGCCACGAGTGTAGACACCGGTAAAGTGTTAGATGTGGAGATAATGTCTAAATATTGCAAATGTTGTAAAGTCAATGAACATAAAGAACACAACTGTGTGGCTAATTTTATAGGAGCAAGTGGTGGTATGGAAGTTCATGGAGTACAACAAATATTTCATCGCTCCTTAGAAACAAGAGGCATACGGTACACCAAATATTTGGGCAATGACGACAGTAAGGCACACAACAATGTGGTGAACTCTAAGAAATATGGAGATGCCATTATTAGCATAATAGAATGTGTAGCCCATGTTCAAAAACGTTTGGGAACAAGGGTGAGAAAACTAACTGTTGATATGAGGAAAAAAAATTAAAAGATGGAAAATTGTTGACTGGACAGGGTCAGTTAACTAAAACTGAAGTAGAAAACTTGCAGGCAATTAGGAGAAATAAAGAAAATCTGGAGGCAATGAAGAGAGATGTTTGAGCCACATTCTTCCACAAGTCCTCTACTGATGATAAGCCATGTCATGGGTTGTGTCCATCAGGAGAAAATTTGTGGTGCAAATACAATAGGGCTCAGGCAACTGGAGAATCTTATTCTCACCAGCATTCTCTTCCTGCTGCTGTTATTACAGCAATTAAACCTATTTTCAGAGACTTGGCTCATCCTGACCTAAGGAAATATCTGCATGGACAGACACAATCCAAATGAATGTTTCAACAGCATAATTTGGAACCGCCTTCCTAAAACTGTAATTGTACGCATGCATACAATGAAACTAGGAGTTCATGATGCTGTTGTTACATTCAATTGTGGTAATATTATAAAGTGTTGGGTACTGAAAAAGCTGGGACTTAATCCTGCTGAAAATATGATCACTGGCCTGCAACACTGCGATAAAATGAGGATAGCCGATGCAGACAGGTCTGCGTCTAATATGGCCAAGAAAGCAAGGCAAACATCCAGGAAGGTGAAAAAGAAGCTGGAAGACATGCTAGAGGCCAATGAAGGGCCATCATATGCAGCAGGACAGTTTTAATTAACTGTAAGTAACAAATTTCAAAAGTCAGTTTTCCACAAACTAAAATTGTCAGTACATATGCCCCATTATATCAGAAACTATCATAGACAAATGAATGAAATTTTCAGAGACTCTGTATAACATAAAAAGCCACCTCTGGTACAACATTCATTAATATTCCCTCATTAGGAAGTTCACAAAAAAATATTTTCTGCAGAAAAAACTTAATATTTTTTGTTAATAAATTTAAAAAAGTATTTCTTAAAAACTATAACATGGATAAAGTAGGTTTTAGTACAGTTGACTATTAGCATCATGTAACACACAGTAAAAATATTAAGATCCTGCATCAAATAGTTTGTTTCAGAAATGGGTCAAATGCTTGGCTAAATTAACATGGGTTAGATATGCAGGGTGTGGTCCCCTTAAACCAAGTGTTAGCTAGGATTAAGTTATGCTCTGTGCAAAATTCTATCAGGCTGCTTCCTCTTTCATTCCTTACCCCCATTTCATATTTACCTACTACCTTTCCTTCTCCTCCTTTTCCTACAATTGAATTACAGTCCCCATGACTATTAAATTTTCATCTCCCTTAACTTAAAACAGTATTCACACTAAATTTAGAGCTCACTCGCTTTCTGTAATGAAAGAAAATCACCCAAGCACACACAAACCTCGGCAGTGGTGAGACTGTCTCGTGGAAACAGGCATGTGCATGTTTGGGTGTCTGTGTGGTTGTGGCTATCTGTGAATGTGTGTACCTTTATTAGAGAAACAGCAAGAGCTCGAAAGTTAGTACAAATACTGTTTCCTGTTGCATGTTCCTGTGTGCCATACATCAATCAGCTCTGGGTGTGTACTTGCCTTTCTTTTATTTTATGTATTAGTCCAACATCTGCTCTAAATTTTCGATACCCACAGAGGTCCACCAGTGTTCAGACTTAATTCGACCTGTTTCCATAATTCACACTGCCGTACCACTCTGTCAAGATGGTGTCACACTTTATGTTCACCTGAAGTGACGTGCTGTTACAGAGTTTCTGTGTTGTGGCAATGGGATGGTGAAACATTCACATGAGACTAAAGGAAGTGTGTATGACGGTGCTGATTGAAAGTTAGTTGCAAGATAAGCAGATCATCTGGTGAATGACACCACACCAACACTCTGGACCTAACATGCAGCTGTAGAACAAGCATTGCATAGACTCCTGAAACATGCAGTGTATTCACAATCCTAGTTTGGCTGACTAATACATAATAGTGAATGAACTGTAAATCCTAGTGGAAATAGGAACAGCGAGTGTGTAACGAACATATAGACAAGTGAAGCTGACAGAGCTTTACTCCAGATGAGTTCTGAGAATGTCATCAGATGCCCACGAAATAACATGGAAAACAAGGCAAGCCAACTTTTGGGATAGTACGATAATTCTGGAGCTGACTTTATTGCAACGACTGCTATAGGAGATGAAACTTGGTTGTGTCACTTTGAACTGGATATGAAAATGCCATCGCTGGAACGGCATCATGCAAATTCGCTGAAGAAGAAGGAATTCAAAACTGCATCTTCAGGAGGAAAAGTGGTGACTAATGGTTTCTTTTTTATTCAGAAGGACTGCTGCTTGTGGACAGTGGACATCACACCTCATAAAACCACTACTGAATGTCACGTGTACATGGTAACCCTTAAAAATCTTCATGTGTTGTGTAATACAACATTGGCAAAAGCACAATGTTTTACTGTTGCATGACAGTGCATCACATATAGTGATAAAACCACCACAAAAATCACAGAACTTGGGTGGCAACACAAACATCCACCCCATAGCCTCAATCTGACACTGTGCGATTACCACCTCTCTGGTGAACTGAAGGAATCCCTTCGCAAAACAAGATTTGAAGACAATGACTCTTCTTAAGGCTGCTAAATAGTGGCTCAAACATGCTGCTCCTGACTTCTACCTTGTAAGTACACATGTCTCAGTTCCACAGTGGTATAAGACAGCTGAACGCAATGGACATAACATAAAAATTGGCATTCTGTCTCAAGAATATATATCACTGTACTATAACAATGTGTATATGCAGACAAGAAAAAAGAATTTTCGTATTTCCCAGTTAAAAATACACTGTTTCCAGGGTGAAAATATACAATATCCCAGATGAAAATACTTTCTTCGTGGCAACATACTTTCCCTTGGAGCTGCAAAATTAAATCATTTGAACGGCAAAGGTTTTATACAGTGGCGTAGAAATTTTTGGCACTTTGCAAAACGAAGCCCAGTAAAATACAATGCATATTGGAAAGCTTTTTGATGTGTGGCAACATGTCAATATGAATTCCACCAAATACAGCACAGTATCTTCCAAAAAACGGAAATTTTGATTGCAATGCACTTTTGTCAGCCAGTTTAAGATCATGTCACGACATCCCACCAGCTAATGATAGCAGATATTCAGAGAATGGAACATGTGACGTAGTCAGCCAATAGTACTGTGACTTAAGTAACATGAATACACAAATACAAAAAGTTCACTGTTTAAATTAACATACATGCAGTATAGCTACAAGAAAAGCTAGGCTTTCACACATAATAATGGTCTTTTATAGTGCGTGTGTTACCTTTTCAGATATATCAAACACAAATGTGCCAGTAAAATATTAAATAATGGTATAAAAAAAATGTTCAGTTTTGACTTACAGTCAAATTCTCTGTGATTTAAGAAATTCATCGCACATTCTCACACATAACACAATTTATCTTTGACGAAATGAAATTTACTTCTGAAGTAACGTTTCTCAAACCACTATTTATAATATTTTCTTGCAACTTGTTAGAAATGTAAACATCACCATTACTGAAAGTAGTTCATTGTTACAAAGCATTGCACAGTCTTCATCCTAAAGCTTTTGACACATTTAGCTGTCTGCAGTCACTTGCATGTGCACAGTTTTTTGTAAATGGCACATTTTCTTTGCAACTACAATTTTATTTAGTTGTTATTCTCTCATTTAGGTTTTATCGGTGCAGTATTATTCTGCAGTTGAGAGCTAAAGTAGACTGTTAGTTTTTACAAGTCACAAGTACAAAAATTTAACTGGAAACTACGAAAAATTCCTGGAACTCTAAAAAATTGTCGCGTTTTTCCCAGATTTCCTGGGACATGTACACCCTATATAAAAATATAAAAAAAAAACAGAAAATAAATTTGATGTTTAACAAAACATTGTGCTTTTCTTTTGGACTGGGCCTCATATCTTGGTGGACCGTTGGGTGGCTTGCGGAGTATCATTGTAGATGTAGACTATACTTTTCTATTACGAGCTCCGGTAACTTAATCAATACTCTGCTAGGCTATTTTTGCTACCCAATTCCGCGCTTTGTTGCTGCCGATCACTTTACAAATGTTTAAATGATATTATTTTGTTTGTACCACTTTAGCCTACCTCCACACTCTTGTATACGCACACCAACTGCGAGGTGGCAAGGCAGGGAGGGAGAGGAGAGTTCCTCATGTCTGTAGTGTTCTCAAAGTGCTGGTGTTAAACACACACTCGCTTTACACTACAACAAAACTCTCATTCGAAGAAAGTTCACGAGCTGTAGTGGCTATATTGAATGCCTATCTGATCAATTTACTTTCTTATTCCTGGCTTGTGGTTCATGGGATGAAACAATAAAAAAAGACAAAGAATTATTCTTTTACCATACCTCAGAAAAGATGCAACAAACAGCGCACAATTTTGAATTACTCACCTTGTTATCCAAAGCCTTGTGCAGGACCTCAAGGGCAGGAATGAGTGACTTGTTTATTTCAGTTGCGACAGCAATGTGCATTGCTGTAGGGAATGTATCGTTGGAGCTCTGACTCTTGTTTACGTGATCATTTGGGTGAACAGGGTTCTTCGACCCAAGAACACCTCCTAATAGCTCTATGGCTCTGTTGCTGATCACCTGCAAGATAGAAAGCAGACCTTCAGAATACTTTGGCGGTATTAGTCTCACTACAAATAAGGCTGATTATACATCTCTAATCACAATTGCTAGAATTCACAGTAGGTATTGCAGGGGTATGTGTGTGTGCAGTAGCAAGCTGTGACTGCTGACACCACAACTGACCCAGCACCACTCTTAGTCCACCACCACTGTCACAATCAACAGTGTTGTCTATGTGTTTTCGGGTGAATACATAATTTTTAATGGATCTGATTGCTTCCAGTGATTGTTCATGTGACCATATAATGGACCTCTTGCTACCTAGTTGTGAGTAATATGTTACATTTGTTTATATTGGGGATCAACTGTCGGTCCCTCCAAGCATTGCTCCTCTGCTCATTTCCTTTGCAGCAATTTTATAACACTGTAGTTTCCTTACACAGAGTGAACATTAATAACACTGACAAACTATAGGGACAGACTACTGACTAGAAATGGAGGAAGAAAGGTCCTATGAACATGTCTTTGGAAATACGTCACTGCCACAGTAGATGGCGCTGACGTATGACTGTTCCTCTAACCACATATCGCACGTTCCTTGTGCGTTGCAGCATGTGCATTTGACGCAGCATATTGTAAGCAGCAGAATAGTACGGCATTCATGTTGGGAACAAGCTGAGATGGTGTTTGTGTATGGCCAAGGAGATGGAAATGGACACGATGCAGCATGGCTATATCAAAACAAGTACCCTCACAGACACCAATCACATCATATAACATTTCAAGCCTTTTTTGGGTATCTGTGTAATCACGGATCCTTTCAAATAGATAAATGTGCAGGGAAACGGTGGACTGTGTATACACCAGATCTGGAGGACAAGGTTCTACAGAATATTGAGGCGATCCCTAGTACAAGCTCCACGCAACTGGCCCGCCAACGTGGTCTAAGGCAAAGTATGATTTTGTGTATAATGCATGACAACCCCTACTACCCTTATCACCTGCAATACAATGAAGGCCACTTTTGCACGCCTGTTGTTGCATGGATGTGATGCAGCTCTGTGCTGTGTTCTGGGAGGATTTTTTGTCATTGCAAGCACACCATCCATTCCCGGACTTGTGTTCATAGGACCTGCAGTTTGCCCGTTTTATTAAGGTTCACCCTGTACATACAGGGTGAATAATGTAACACATGGCAACCCTTTTATTTTATGAACAGATACACATATCAAAATGCAGTTTTCAGCAAATGTTAGAGCATCAAGGGACACATACTTTTTTGTTTGGGTAATGTTTTTAGCACTGGTGTCAATGGAGACATTGAAGCAAATACATTTTTTTAAATGGTACCGTGTGCCTTTTATAACTGCATTCAACAGCTCTTGAGAAGACAGTTAGACTGATTAGCATTTGTTAATGTTGACACTGCAACCTTTCATAAGAAAATTTGAGAAATGTCTAAGAATTTGAGAGCACTGTGGCTGGAATTGGCATTAGTAGTGTAAAGACCACCAAGCAGAGCTCTCATGCTACACTATGTCAGAATGTCAACACATTTGACTGTTTACTTGTTTGCACTGCTTATATCTGTTGCAACATTTGTTGTGTGCAGGCATGTATACCAATGAGGAGAAGCTGGATATACTACCTTTATGTGGTGAATATAAAAGAAATGTTGTAGAAACAATACAGGGCTATTTATACGGATTCCCAATGTATGGTGCACCAGATAATTGCACGAATTATTAAGAGGCTAGTGAAGACAGGTTGCTGGAACATCTAAAACAGGACAAGAAAGAAGGCTGCAACTGACAGAACACGAAGAAGCTGTTCTGGTTACGACACTTAATGAATCCACACAGTAGTATGAGACATATTGCCAAGGATTGTGGAATCAACCAGACAAGTCTCACTCGCATCCTGCATGACAGAATTTCCATCTCTATTATCTGTCATTACATCAGGCACTCTATGATCACGATTTTGAATGTCAAACAGAATTTTGTCAATTTGCCCTTCAGCGAGTGAGAGATGACCCTATGTTTTTTCCAGCGAGTGGTCTTTACTGATGAAGCGACATTATCTAACCACACTACTGTAAATTTACATAACATGCACTACGCGCAGCCGAAAATCCATGCTGGCTCTGTCAGGTGCAACATCGATGGCTATGGAACATAAACGTATGGTGCGCCATCGTAAGAAATTAAGATTGTGGGACCTTACTTCATCTCAGGCATTCTAAATGGACATTTGTATGCAGACTTGCTGGCAAACATTCTACCATATCTTCTAGAAAAGGTACCATTGGATATTTGACAGTGTATATGGCTGCAACACAACGGTCATCCAGCTCACTCATCCCGTGTTGCAACACAAATACTGAATGAGAACTTTCCTGGGCATTGGATAGGACGCATTCTGTTGTCAAATAGTCTCTGAGGTCCCCGATTTGCCGCCTCTTGATTTCTTTCTTTGGGGAGCACTAAATGATGCAGTCTATGATGAAGCCCCTACTACACCAGATGATATGCATCTGTAGTTCACCGTTCTTTTGACAGGCAATTGCAAATGTGCCTTTCAGCCCATGGTCAACAGTTTGAACACATGGTTAAATAAAGAATAAGATACTTTTAGACAAAATTTATGTTATGTGATTTGGGTGGTTAACAAATCATTGTTAGTAAATTGTTTATTCCATTTACTTGTGTACAAAATTGTACTGTAATGTCAAATAAGTTTATAGCATATATTGCATGTAGCTGGTAACACCGTCATTAGGTGCTTACATTCAGCATGAAACAATGTTTCATTAAGAAGAATATTTATTTTGCAGTGTACAGGTGGTCACAAAAGTATTTTTAATAAAATGTTTAGTTCAATGGATGTATCCCATATCTTGTAGAGACAGTTGTCTGACAGCATGTATTTTACTCCCGTATTTTCTGCAAACAGCCATGCACAGGAAAAGAGAGGTCAAATCTTCCTTCTTCTAATATTTAGTTGCTTTTTGCTGCTTATGAGACCTCTTTATTTTTCTGTCTCGTCTCACATAAAGCTGGGAGAATACACACATGTAAAATAGTTCTCCTAAGCCCTTTGTGATACAATAGATTCTAGCCCCAGTCTTATTTCCATATACAACATTTGTTGGTGATTTTGCACCTAGGCCTAAGTTGGTTCAAGGAAAAATAAAGCTTTATTCTTGTAGTGCACACCTACCTTACAGTATACCACTATGCAGCCTGGTCCAAGATGCCTGCTTCGCAGTGTTTGCCCGCAAATGTTATTTCCGGCAACTGTGCTCTCACATTCAATGACATTTATCGGATTTTTTTTTTTTGACAGGTTTCACCTCCAACATTAACAAATGCTATATCACTGTAACTGTCTTCTAAAGAGCAATTAAATGAAGTTTCAAGGAGTATAAAGTTCTATTTAAAAAAGTACTTGTTTCAATATCTCCATTGATACCAGTGTTAAAAACATTGACCAAACAAAAACATATGTGCCCCTTGATGCTCTAACATTTGCCGAAAAGTAAGTTCTACTAACCACTGCAAACAACAACCTAATGTCAGGCATTAAGTTTCATATAATTTCTAAAAACAACGGGATGAAACAAAAATGGACAAATGGTTCTAAATGTGCCGATTGCTAATGCTTGTGTGGGATCAATACATTTTCCCGATTTAGAAATAGAACGTATTTGAAATGTGACCTGTTGAACCCTTCTCTGAAACACAAGCTGTAGTCTGATGCTGCTCCAAATCTATACCTCTCATCCACCAGAATTTATTTAGAGAACAGTAACTAGCCTACAAGTGAGAGAAAAATACTGCCACAAAAATAAACTTACTGCGAAGTAGAAGTTATTTTGCAGGCAATTATGTTGCCAAATAATGAAGACACTACTAGTAGAGAAAACTAACTGTAAGAACAATGTTGTAAATACTGCACTGCACAAACTTTATGACAAAGAAATTAAAAAAAAATTCAATGGAACCATATAGATTTAGAGGATTGTCCGAGTGTACTGCTGTGTTACAATAAAACATTTTCAGTTAGTGGTTGAGGGTTCTTTTTCTGACTTTAAAAAGGTGGTTATGAGAGGATCATGTACTACAACCTCTGTCCAGAAATTTTGTTGAATGTGTGTACATTGCAAATGAATTTTTGGCTTACCTGAAATAGCCATTACTCTCCTTCGAAGTAATCCCCATCAAAGGTACTGCACTTCTAGGAACGGCTGTACGAGTCCCAGAAACTCCTAGTGCAGTCAGCTTTAGTGATAGCCTTCAGTTGGGTCATAATATTATGTCAGATGTCCAAAAGGCCTGAAAAACTCTAGCCTTTCAAGACTGTATTCAATTTGAGGAGCAAGAAGAAGTCAGAGAGACAAGTGTGGGGAATAGGGTGGATTAAGTGACTTAACTACCCTGCTGGCCAGGAACTGCTGCACCAGAAAGGCAGCACATGGTTGGGCAATGTTATGTTGCAGGGTCCATCTGTATCTATACTGTGCAACCTACCTTACAGTGTGTGGCAGATGTCACTTTTCCTGTTCTACACCAGCATCTCTACTCTGAAAATCACTGAAATGTATGGCAGAGGGTATGCTCCAATGTACCAGTTCTTAGGGTTTCTTCTGTTTCATTTACATAAGAAGCACACGAAGAACGATCGTTTGCATGCCTCTGTGCTTGCTGTAATTATTTTAATCTTATCCTCACAATCCCTATGTGAGCATTGCATAATGGGTTGTAGTATATTCCTAGTGTCATCAATTAAAGCCAGTTCTTGAAACTTTGCTAGCAGATTTTCTACAGACAGCTTACATCTATCTTTAAGATCCTTCCAGTTCAGTTCCATTCCTTTAGTGTCTATGACATTCTCCTATGGACCAAACAAACCTGTGACCATTTGTGCTGCCCTTGTCTGTATACTTTCAATGTCCCTTAATAATCCCATATTTGGTATGGGTTCCACACAGCCGAGGAATATTTTAGAACTGGTCACACAAGAGATTTGTAAGCAATCTTCTTGACAGACTGATTGCACTTCCCAGTATTCTAACAATAAACCAAAGACTACCACCTACTTTACCCAAGGCTGAGACTATGTGATCATTCCACTTTATACCCCTACAAAGTGTCACACCCACGTATTTGTATGAGTTGGCCGATTCCCACAGTGACTCATTAATATTATAGTCATAGCATACTAGGGTTTTTCTTTCTGTGAAGTGCACAGTTTTACATTCCGGAACATTTAAAGGAAGTTGCCAATCTCTGCACCACCTTGAAATCTTATCAAGGTCTGACTAAACATTTACACAGCTTCTTTCAGACACTACTTCATTATGCGTAACGGCATCATCTGCGAAAAGACTGAGATTACTATTAATACTGTCTGCAAGGTCATTAATACACAACATGAACAGCAAGGGTCCCAACACACTTACCTGGGGCACAACCAACATTACTTCTATATCTGACAATTACACACTATCCGAGATAACATGCTGTGTCCTCTATACAGTCATCAATTTCACTTGAGACCCCATATAATCATACTTTTGACAACAGGAGTAGGTGTGGTACTGAGACGAATGCTTTTTGGAAGTGAAGAAATACTGCATCTGACTGCCTTGCTACATAGCTTTCAGTATGTCACGTGAGAAGAGTGCGAGTCAGGTTTACAAGATCGGCGTTTTTTGGAATTTGTGCTGGATAGCATGGAGGACGTCATTCTGTTCAAGATACGTCATTACATTTGAGCTCAAAGGATGTTCTAAGATTCTACAACAAATCAATGGCAAGGATATTTGATGGTAGTTTTGTGGATCACTTCTACTACCCTTCCTGTAGATGGGTGTGACTTATGCTTTTTTCCAAGAAATGGGCACAGTTTTTTGTTCAAGGGATCTACAATAGACTATAGTTAGAAGAGAGGATAACTCAGCTGCAAATTCATGCACATACGGTTCACGTGACGAACGACTGTAAGCCTCCGGATGTGTTTGACACTCTAATTTTGTCTTCCTGATGTTTTCGCAAAATATACGTAAGAGGAAGCAATATTCTGCTTGACACTTCTAGGAACATACACTCTCAGAACATCAACAGCAGACTGTACTGTGGGGCAGAATGCCTCTTGTAGCATCTGCCACTGGAGTCTGCTGAGAATCTTCGTGACACTTTTGTGCTTACTACATGAACCTCTAATAAAACGTGCTGCTCTTTTTGGTATCTTTTCTATTTCCTCTATCAGTCTTATCTGGTATGGATCACATACAGATAAGTAATACTGCAGTATTGTGTGAACAAGTGTTTTGTAAGCTACTTCCTTTGTTGATGGAATACATTTCCTAAGGATTCTTCCAATGAATCTCAGTCTGGCATCTGTCTTACTTGTGATTAATGTTATGTGGTCATTCCACTTCAAAAACATTCTGTACGCATACTCCAAGATATTTTGTGGAAGTAACTTCTTCCTGTGACTGTTCAGCAATTGTGTAATCCTGCAATAAAGGGGCTTTCTGTCTATGTATTTGCAGTACATTACATTTGCTTTCACTGAGGGTTAAAAGTCACTCCCTGCACCAAGCATAGAACCTCTGCAGGTCTTTTTTATTTTGCTACAAAATATATATAATTCTGTTTGCTAAAAACTCTTCAATTCAATCACACTGCTTGTCTGATATTCTGTATGCTCATTTTGTTCACTGGGTAGCACTGCAGACTGTATCAAATGCCTTCCGAAAGTCAAGGAACACGGCATCTACACAAAACCTGTATCTACTGCTTCCCGAGTCTCTCAGACAAAGAGAGCGAGCTGGATTTCATGTGAGTGTTGTTTCCTGAACCCGTGTTGGTTCATGTAGAGGTGATCTTCGGTCTCCAGAAATGTCAGAAAACACAAGCACAAAACATGTTCCAAAATTCCAAACATTAGGAATGCTTCACTCCTCTGGAGACCTATGGTACACTGCTGCTAGAAGAGGGGCAAGTTCTTTTGCAGACCCTGTGTAGAATCAGACTGGTATCCCAATAGGTCCAGTGGTTTTTTTTCTGTTGAGCAATTTCAGCTGGCTTTCCAGCCACTGATTTTGATATCTGTCATTATGTCGTTTATGTAGTGATTTAGAGGAGCAACTACAGTCTGATCATACTGAAACAATTATGTATGAAGACATTTGGTATTCTGGCCTTTACAATGTCATTCTCTGAATTCCATTACCCTCAGTGTGTCTGGAGATGGCTTCAGTCTATCTACCAATTCCACATAAGACCAGAACTTAACAAGATTTTCTGTTAAGATGGTAGATAGTTTCAATTTCATATTTGTCTATAGCCCTCCTTACACTAAGTCACATAGTTTGATGTACCTGGGTTGTACCCACTTGATCTGATGCAGCTGACGTTTCAGTATTTTCACATACTTCCCCTGCTATCATTCACACTGTCACATGACAATTTTGGGACAAACATTACGTTACTTTTGTACGTTGCACATGGTGCACGTAGTTGCAGGCCAGCCAGTTCGGGAGATGTCTTCTACAGTGTGTTGCCCCCTCTGAAGTGTTTAAACCACTCAACACACTTCAAGAAGACAGCAACTTCTTCATTAACTCTTGTCAGCATTTCCCAAATTTTTTTTTGTTATTTTCCAGATTTTAACGGAACGGCATACTCATCTGCTGAGCCATTTTGGCTTTAGACTGTGCGCACTACACCTTCACTCTACGATATGTCGTTTCACATGATAAGCAAGGATTTGACAGTGGCACACACTTACAACTGTGAGCAGTATGTCACCATTCGGTGAACTTCCTGGACAGAGGTTATAATTCGTCACATGATGATACTGGACCTTTACATTGTATAGCTTATAATGTGTAATGTTTTTACATCACTGCAACATTTTTGTTTATTTAACAAATCATATACACTCCTGGAAATTGAAATAAGAACACCGTGAATTCATTGTCCCAGGAAGGGGAAACTTTATTGACACATTCCTGGGGTCAGATACATCACATGATCACACTGACAGAACCACAGGCACATAGACACAGGCAACAGAGCATGCACAATGTCGGCACTAGTACAGTGTATATCCACCTTTCGCAGCAATGCAGGCTGCTATTCTCCCATGGAGACAATCGTAGAGATGCTGGATGTAGTCCTGTGGAACGGCTTGCCATGCCATTTCCACCTGGCGCCTCAGTTGGACCAGCGTTCGTGCTGGACGTGCAGACCGCGTGAGACGACGCTTCATCCAGTGCCAAACATGCTCAATGGGGGACAGATCCGGAGATCTTGCTGGCCAGGGTAGTTGACTTACACCTTCCAGAGCACGTTGGGTGGCACGGGATACGTGCGGACGTGCATTGTCCTGTTGGAACAGCAAGTTCCCTTGCCGGTCTAGGAATGGTAGAACGATGGGTTCGATGACGGTTTGGATGTACCGTGCACTATTCAGTGTCCCCTCGACGATCACCAGTGGTGTACGGCCAGTGTAGGAGATCGCTCCCCACACCATGATGCCGGGTGTTGGCCCTGTGTGCCTCGGTCGTATGCAGTCCTGATTGTGGCGCTCACCTGCACGGCGCCAAACACGTATACGACCATCATTGGCACCAAGGCAGAAGCGACTCTCATCGCTGAAGACGACACGTCTCCATTCGTCCCTCCATTCACGCCTGTCGCGACACCACTGGAGGCGGGCTGCACGATGTTGGGGCGTGAGCGGAAGACGGCCTAACGGTGTGCGGGACCGTAGCCCAGCTTCATGGAGACGGTTGCGAATGGTCCTCGCCGATACCCCAGGAGCAACAGTGTCCCTAATTTGCTGGGAAGTGGCGGTGCGGTCCCCTACGGCACTGCGTAGGATCCTACGGTCTTGGCGTGCATCCGTGCGTCGCTGCGGTCCGGTCCCAGGTCGACCTTCCGCCGACCACTGGCGACAACATCGATGTACTGTGGAGACCTCACGCCCCACGTGTTGAGCAATTCGGCGGTACGTCCACCCGGCCTCCCGCATGCCCACTATACGCCCTCGCTCAAAGTCCGTCAGCTGCACATACGGTTCACGTCCACGCTGTTGCTGCATGCTACCAGTGTTAAAGACTGCGATGGAGCTCCGTATGCCACGGCAAACTGGCTGACACTGACGGCGGCGGTGCACAAATGCTGCGCAGCTAGCGCCATTCGACGGCCAACACCGCGGTTCCTAGTGTGTCCGCTGTGCCGTGCGTGTGATCATTGCTTGTACAGCCCTCTCGCAGTGTCCGGAGCAAGTATGGTGGGTCTGACACACCGGTGTCAATGTGTTCTTTTTTCCATTTCCAGGAGTGTAGTTGTCATCAGATTTGGCACTGAAAATGACAAAATTGACTGACTTTTCTTATTTTCATTCACCGATGTCTTATAGTACCATTCTGAGGATAACTCACCAAGGGGGAGGGAGGGGAGGGGGAGGGGGAGGGGGAGGGGGTGGGGGTGGGGGGAATTACGTGGTGTCCTCTCTAGAACCTCTTGTTGACCAAACAGCTGAGCTTGCTTACAACAGTCTCAGAGTAAATTTATGAAGTCTGTTGTCAACAATCAAGCACAGATGAAAACAGCAGCAACATTCAGAAATATGATTCTATAAGCAGAAATTAATTACACAATCCATCACTCGGCCTTAGTGTGAAACAGAAAGGAGCGCGAAAATTTCCCATAAAAATCTCTGATCACCTATGCAGCAATGTAAAGAGGTCAACTGTTAAATCAAATTGCTTCTTTCTGTGCAGTGCTTTAGTCCCTATCGAGTATAACTTGAGAGCTGGTTAGTGTAGGTTCAGTTACATGTCTTGCATCTAATGGATTATTCTTAATAAGATATGGCTAAAAGACAAAGAACACTCAGTTTTAACGGTGACAGGAAGGAGCGGTATTGTTTTGTCAGATTCAGAGGAAAACTCATGTATTTTCCGTGTAACAGTAGTGTGCCTGATCCCAAGAAAAGCAATGTAGACCACCATTTTTCACTCTATAACAGTGTGTGAAGATATGGAACTTCCTGGCATATTATAACTATCTGCCAGACTGGTACTCAACCTCAGAACCTAGGCACTAGCCCACAATGGTGCTGAGCTTAAGTCTTGGGCCAATACATAATTTTAAGCTGCCAGGAAGTTTCACACAAACTTTAATGGTGACTTCCCTGTTAATACTGAGTTACGAAAATGTAATGCCAGAGACTTAAAATCTACACTAACATTACAGCTAAGTGTGTTTACAAAGCCAGATCAACAAACCAGTAATGTGAAAATGGCCTCTTACAAAGCTTGTTATGTTTTTGCAAAAATGAAAAAGGCTTTCAGTGACAATGAAGTAGTTGAAGAAGCAATGATCAGTGTCACAGAACCTATGTTTAATGGTCAAATACACACCTGCACTCATACCTTCTGTAAAAAAAATTCAATTTACAATATTTCAAATGGGCACCTACCAATCATCCTCAGGTGAGCCATCCAGGACTGGTGAAGACATTCTCAATTCCATAACATATAGCATGCTGGGAGTGTTCTGCATGTGTGTCAAAATAGTGTTCACATACAGACGACACCACGCAGCTGACACTATTACTGAAACTGCAGAACTAAACTGTCCTCTGCACTACCTCTCGCCACAGCCATCAGCACATTCCTTTGCCTTTGATTTGATGACAGGCTTGCACACATTGTCATATCTCATCAGATTTTCTGCCACACATATTTCCAAGCATTCTTCAATAATGCTAATTCCAGAAAGATGTTGCTGTTGCCAAAATTATTGTTTTTATCGTACTTCACTGAACGTCCAGTGGATATACAATGTTTGCCAATAGCAGACTCACTTGTTCGCACACGGTGAGTGATGTGTTGATGTTCCAGGGTTGCCACAAGTTTCCCCAAGTGAGATTCCCTGTTATTTCCCCCAATTTCCAGACAGGTTTTAGCATTTTTCCCTGACAAATTTTGAGATCTCAAAGGTAAGTCAAGACATAGGTTGACAATCTGTCTTTGCAGCTACAGTACAAGAAACAATAGTTCAAACGAGTAAATATCTAAAACAAACTGGCAAGCAGATGGCATTTCTTGGTGTGAGAAAAAAAATCTTAAGTGCTAACATCAACATCTTTTGTAATGAATTGTTTTTTAGGTGGAAAGAGCAAGACAAATAGTATGTGTGTTTCATTAAGTGCACTGAGGTTATTTTATTTCAGTAAAACAAAACATATTGGTGACAAAAATACACATTTCCATGGAGTTGCATGACGGATTTAAAATACTTTCACTGATATCAGAAATAACCTCAGAAACAAGAAGGCCTCTTGAAAGAAGTGTGTTTTAAGGAGGGGAAGAACTGTGTAAACTAACACTGTAGGAGACCACAAATAAAATGTTGATTCTACTATGTTCTTTATTGTCGGTTATTACCCACTGTGTTACATCTATTATTTTACCGATATTGTGTGGTTTTTCTTCCAAGAAACATACGAGTACATAGTGTGCAAACCACCAGCTACTGACAATTTTCTTCTTCTTATGGTCCATACTTCCTAACATATAAACTACTTTTGAAGTGCCAAAATATACTAGAACACCTAAAACATCTATAACAAAGCCACACTGTACAAATTACTTGCAGTGAGACAGTTGCAATTCCTTAAATCCATCGCCCATGGCCTCCGGCCTGCTGAGAAGCACTACAGTCCTGGGTCCATGGATAAACCATTGAAATCCACTATATTATGCCCCCCCCCCTCCACACACACACACACACACACACACACACACACACACACACGGCCTGTGGACAGATGAGTGACACTAGATCTGACAGACAGGGCGAGCACTTTAGTGGGAACTGAATGGTTCCATATCGGCAAGCCCAATCCATTACAGATACCCGCAGAAACAGCCTCCTGTTTTGGCCTGTCACGGAAATCCACTTGTGTGACCAGCTATTCACAAGCCACACACAGCTAGTAGATGAAATGAGACCAAGGTGATGTATCCATGCAATAGGTAACGTGTTCAAATACTCTGCGAATCAATAATAATGAAGATAGGTAGCAACATATCGTAAAGATGATTGCTGAGCTGCAGACAGGCATTTACAAAAGACAATCACACTCTCACAACTGAATTGTTAGCCATAACTTTTGTCAGGAAATGAGAACAAAAAATCACTCAGACAATTCAAACACACACACATTGTCTCTGGCTGGTGCGTCTACAGTCTCTGAGAATCAAATCCAAACAAGCCAGTTCTCATGCCTCCACACCCTTCGTCGGCAGCTGCTAGGTTAGCAGAAAGATGTGGTGGCAGCACTGACTGCAAGCTGAGGGGAGTGGTAGGAAGGGGAGAAGCAATAGGAATGAGGGAGTAGGGAAGCAGTGCACATACTCAGCTGCATCCAGCCAGTGACGATGCATGACACCTCAGTAAACAAATCATTTCATCCATGGGAAGAAAAACAAGATTTTGACAATTCCAGCCCCCCCTCCCCCCCCCCTTTCCCTGCCATTCCAAATTTCCCCGATTTCCAGAACCTGTGGCAACCCTGTGTTCAGTACACTGTTCTCCGTGTGGTCTGGCTTTTGTAAGACATACCACACTATCAAGCTATTTTGTACATTCCAGCCATATGCAATAAAAAATTGTCCTTCACTGATCCCAGAAGGTAGGCAAACTCAGATGGTGGGCAGAAAACCACTTTCACCTGAAAATTAACGAGGATTCTTGCTACTTCAAATGAAATATTGCTAACACAGGGTGGAAAAGCTAGAAATTTTGCCAACATGCTCTCATCTTTAAGCACTTCCTGATTCTCTGTTTCAACTGACAGTGCACTGTTTAAATGCCATGTAAAATATTATTTTCCCTCAAAACTGTCTTTAGGAGGGCATGCTCTTTAGGCAAATTATCTACAATCGAGACTGCACGAGTTCTGTGTAAAAGTGTTTAAGAATCCAGTTTGCAACTTGTTAAGATAATTTTGCAATTTCAAATACAAGTTGGCATGGGTGGACTTAGAATAAACAGACCAAAACATTCAGGAAAGGCTGAAAACCATCTTTATGTAATTCCCTATTGAACTAGATGTTATTAATGGGGTTGAGGTGGTGTAAAACTCCATTAATTCATCTTCTCCATGAGGCCACACTATGAAACTATCACCCACATACCTCCAAAACACAGTTGGTTCGTTGTAAGCTGATTCAAGCACTCTGTCCTTAAAGTCATCCATAAAAATGTTAGCTGCCATTGGAGACTGTGGGATAGCCATAAGCCTGCTAAAAATATCCATGACTGAACATAATAAGTTGAGGACAGAACATACCGAAACAAAGCAGTGATGTCTACCTGAAACTTATTGCTGATTATAGACAAAGAATCTGCGAGAGGACATTTGCAAAAGAAGGTACTATGAGTCTCATCCAGAATGTAAAGAAAAATTGTGTACCACGCCTGGGGTCTATCCTCCACCACCATAATTGCTAGCGTACTTGTTAGCTTCTTTCCTCATCTTAGTGTGAAAAGAGTTTTGTTGCCAAGCGGTCACCCCTCTTTGTCCTGTAAGCTTTCAAAATAATAACATCCATTGAAAATCCCACCAGGTGCGAAGTGCATACTGTCATTCATTTTCTGAATGCATAAAATGTTCAGTCTATTAAAATTTATAGACAAACGAAGAATGTATTTGGTGATAGTGCAATGAAAAAGATTTCAGTGACATGGAATATGATTGGCAAAGATTTTTTGATTCAGGACAACATGCAGCCTTGTGCATCAGCTTCATGACAGGAGGAACTTTTGATGTCTTACGTGGGAAATTATTGGACACCATCCTTACAGAACTGACTTCGCAGCAATAAATTTTGCCCATTACTGAAACTATGGGAATCTTTTGGTGGAAAACAGTTTGTAAATGAGAAAGTCCTCAAACATGCAGAGACATCCTGGCTCAGATCTTTAGCGGTACAGGACTACAATACAGGAACTGACAAACTGATTCCATGTTACAAGAAGTGGCGACTATATTGAAAAATACAGTAAGGTACTTTGTAAATAAATGCTAATTTGGGAAAATGCCCACATCAAATCCGTAACCCAGCTGACCTTATCAACAGACTGTGGGCTCTCCATCTAAGCAGTTCTGACCTTTCAGTTAGCTTTGATGTGATATCACTTTTACAGAGGAACCTCTCAGAGATTCTTTGGTACTAAGTGGCAAAAAAATTCAGGGAGACATCACTGCTTTGTTTCAGCTAGCTCTATCCTCAACCTATTTTATGTGCAACTTAAAATGTTTTGAACAGACTGATGGCATTGCCATGGGCAGTGCTCAGTCTCCCTTGGTGGCCTAACTTTTTATGAGGATTTCAAGCACAAAGCAAATGAGTCAGCTGCTCTTGAACCAACTGTATTTTGTAGCTGTGTCAACAATACTTTCATAGCATAGTTTCATGGAGAAGACAAACTGATGGAGTTTCTTCACCACCTCAACTCCATTCATAACAACATTCCATTCACTATGGAAATAGAGAAAGATGGCTGCCTCCCATTCTTGGATGTCTTGGTTAAACGAAAGAATGATGGCTCTCTCGGGCATTCAGTTTCTCGTACACCATTTTTGCAAGAGTCAAGCTGACATCATCCTTCACAAACTATGAGCACGCTTAAAAGCCTTACACAGAGATCACACCATCTCCGATCTAGATAGATCGCCTAAAGAGCTCACCCATCTAAAGAAAATGTTCAGAAGAAATGGGTATTCCCCATCAGATTGCCTTGTCAGTGTGATGTGGCTTACATTGGACAGACTACACATACTGTTAAAAATGCTGCATTGAACATCAATGTTGTACTTGCCTTTTGCAACCAAGCAAGTTTGCTGTTGCTGAACACTGTATTTCCATTGCACATTCAATGGTATGATAGAACTATGATTCTAACCATAGCAACATCTTTTTGGGACTTGACTATTAAAGAATCCATGGAAATACGCCTGGTTAAAAATCCAACCAATCATGATAGCGGCTTCCAGTTGGACAATTCTCTCTCTCTTTTTTTTTTTTAAGGGCGCACAATTTCAATGGTCATTAGCGCTCAGACTACATTAGGAATGCACCGCGAGGCACAAGTTTAAAACAGCAACTAAAAGGGAAAACACGATAAAAGACAGATTGACAGGCATAGGATTAAAAAAACAGCATAATCAAATGTCCTTAGAGAGGTTTGTCAAGTTGATAAAACGAAGAACGCGAGCAGCTGCTCGTGGGTCATCTGCTAAAATGGCATCTAGAGTATATGGCAGGCCAAGATCAAGACGCAGTGTGTTGAAATCTGGACAGGACGTTAAAATGTGGCGGACCGTCAGCAATTGCCCTCAAGGGCAGAACGGCGCCGGCGCAGCCATCAGCAGATGGCGATGGCTGAACCGGCAGCGTCCAATTCGTAACCGGGCCAAAACAACCTTCTCCCACCGAGAAGTGCGTGAGGAGGACGTCCAAGCCGCGGGAAGAGGTTTCAAGGCCCGAAGCTTGTTGCCCGTAAGTGCAGCCCAATCGGCATGCCAAAGCGATAAAATGCGCCGACAAATGACCCTGCTACAATCTGATGAAGGAACACAACTAGAAGCTGTCCGAGGCTGGAGGACCGCAGCCTTGGCCGCGGCATCTGCAGCTTCGTTCCCAGGGATACCGACATGGCCAGGAGCCCACATAAAGCTAACCGGAGAACCGTCGTCCACCAGCTGCTGAAGAGAGCGTTGGATCCAGTGCACGAAAGGGTGAACCGGATATGGATCACTGAGGCTCTGGAGTGCGCTCAGGGAATCGGAGCAGATGACATAAGCAGAATGTCGGTGGCGGCAGATGTAAAGAACAGCCTGGTAGAGGGCAAAGAGCTCAGCTGTGAAGACCGAACAATGGCCATGGAGCCGGTATTTGAAACTTTGTGCCCCGACAATGAAAGAACACCCAACCCCGTCATTGGTCTTAGAGCCATCTGTATAAATGAAGGTCATATTAATGAACTGTGAACGAAGTTCGACAAAATGGGAGTGGTATACCGAACTGGGGGTAACCTCCTTTGGGAGTGAGCTGAGGTCAAGGTGAACGCAAACCTGAGCCTGGAGCCAAGGTGGCGTGTGGCTCTCGCCCACTCGAAAGGTTGCAGGGAGTGAAAAATCAAGGTGTTGAAGGAGGCGACGAAAGCGAACTCCAGAGGGTAGCAGGGCAGAGACATACAACCCGTATTGACGGTCGAGAGAGTCGTCAAAAGAGGAACGATAAGACGGGTGGTCGGGCATTGACAGTAGCCTACAGGCATACCGACAAAGCAGTATATCGCGCCGGTAGGTGAGTGGCAATTCACCAGCTTCAGCATGAAGACTCTCGATGGGACTAGTATAAAACGCTCCGATCGCAAGACGTAAACCCCGATGTTGTATGGAGTTGAGGTAGCATAAGATGGATGGTCGTGCAGAGGAGTATACAAAGCTCCCATAATCCAGCTTGGAGCGGACGATCGACCGATATAGGCGAAGTAGGACGGTTCGATCCGCTCCCCACGACATACCACCGAGAACACGGAGGACATTTAGAGAACGGGTACAACGGGCAGCCAAATATGACACATGTGGAGACCAGCTAAGTTTCCTGTCAAATGTAAGACCTAAAAATTTTGTTGTCTCCACAAATGGGAGACCAACAGGACCAAGTCGTAAGGACAGTGGGAGAAACTCTTTGTAGCGCCCCAAGTTAATACAGACCGTCTTCTCGGCAGAAAAACGGAAGCCATTGGCGACACTCCAGGAGTAAAGACGGTCAAGAGAACACTGAAGACAGCGCTCCAGGAAACATGTACGCTGCGCGCTGCAATAGATGGTAAAATCGTCCACGAAAAGGGAGCCTGATACATCAGCTGGGAGGCAATCCATTATTGGATTGATCGCTATGGCGATGAGAGCGACACTCAAAATTGAGCCCTGTGGCACCCCATTCTCCTGGCGAAAGGTGTCTGACAGGACAGAACCCACACGTACCCTGAACTGTCGATCCATTAAAAAGGAACGAATAAAAAGAGGGAGGCGACCGCGAAGGCCCCATGTATGCATGGTGCGGAGAATGCCCGCCCTCCAACAGGTGTCGTAAGCCTTCTCCAAATCAAAGAACACAGCCGCGGTCGGGCGCTTCTGCAAGAAGTTATTCATAATGAAGGTCGACAAGGTAACCAGATGGTCAACAGCAGAGCGGCGCCTACGAAATCCACTTTGCACATTGGTAAGTAGGCGTCGAGATTCGAGCAGCCAAACCAAACGAGAGTTAACCATTCGCTCCATCACCTTACAGACACAGCTGGTAAGCGAGATGGGTCGATAACTGGAAGGCAAGTGCTTGTCCTTCCCTGGCTTAGGAATCGGTACAACAATAGACTCGCGCCAGCATGCGGGAACATGTCCCTCAATCCAGATGCGATTATAAGTACGAAGAAGGAAACCTTTACCCACAGGAGAAAGGTTCTTCAGCATCTGAATACGAATAGAATCAGGCCCTGGGGCGGAGGACCGTGACCGGGCAAGTGCGTTTTCGAGTTCCCGCATGGTGAATGGGGCATTATAACTTTCACAATTCGAGGAGCGGAAGTTAGGTGGCCTAGCCTCCTCTGCTTGTTTTCGGGGGAGGAAGGCAGGGTGGTAATGAGCGGAGCTCGAAACCTCTGCGAAAAAGCGGCCGAAGGCATTGGAGACATCCTCAGGGGCCACAAGGACGTCATTCGCGACCGTCAAGCCAGAAACTGGTGAGTGGACCTTAGTGCCAGATAGCCGGCGCAGGCTACCCCAGACAACAGAAGGAGGAGTATAACTGTTGAAGGTGCTTGTGAAAGCAGCCCAGCTGGCTTTCTTGCTTTCTTTAATAATACGACGACACTGTGCACGTAATAGTTTATAATTGATACAATTCGCCACTGTAGGGTGGCGTTTAAAGGTGCGTAAAGCACGTCGATAAGCGTGTAAAGTGTCTCTACATGCTGCGGTCCACCAGGGGACCGGTACGCGACGTGGAGAAGAAGTAGGGTGAGGGATGGAATATTCAGCAGCAGTGAGAATGACTTCCGTGAGGTGTGCGACCTGACTATCGCAGCTTGTGAAGGTTTGATCCTGAAAGGTCGCCCTGGAAGAGAAGAGCCCCCAGTCTGCTTTGGAGATGTTCCAACTAGATGAGCACGGAGAGGGGGTATGCTGCAGGAGATGGATAACACACGGGAAGTGGTCGCTCGAATATGTATCAGAATGTGCATACCATTCAAACCGGCGTGCAAGTTGGGTAGTACATATAGAGGGGTCTAAATGGGAATAGGTGTGAGATGTGTCCGAAAGAAAGGTAGGGGCGCCAGTATTGAGGCAGACAAGATTGAGGTGGTTGATAAGTTCTGCTAACAGGGAGCCCCTCGGGCAGGATGCTGGAGAGCCCCAAAGGGGATGGTGGGCATTGAAGTGTCCAGTTAACAAAAATGGTGCAGGTTGTTGTTGTTGTTGTGGTCTTCAGTCCTGAGACTGGTTTGATGCAGCTCTCCATGCTACTCTATCCTGTGCAAGCTGCTTCATCTCCCAGTACCTACTGCAACCTACATCCTTCTGAATCTGTTTAGTGTATTCATCTCTCGGTCTCCCTCTACGATTTTTACCCTCCACGCTGCCCTCCAATACTAAATTGGTGATCCCTTGATGCCTCAGAACATGTCCTACCAACCGATCCCTTCTTCTAGTCAAGTTGTGCCACAAACTTCTCTTCTCCCCAATCCTATTCAATACCTCCTCATTAGTTACGTGATCTACCCACCTTATCTTCAGCATTCTTCTGTAGCACCACATTTCGAAAGCTTCTATTCTCTTCTTGTTCAAACTAATTATCGTCCATGTTTCACTTCCATACATGGCTACACTCCATACAAATACTTTCAGAAACGACTTCCTGACACTTAAATCTATAATCGGTGTTAACAAATTTCTCTTCTTCAGTAACGATTTCCTTGCCATTGCCAGTCTACATTTTATATCCTCTCTGCTTTGACCATCATCAGTTATTTTACTCCCTAAATAGCAAAACTACTTCACTACTTTAAGTGTCTCATGGTGCAGGTAGCTGAGCAATAATTTGCATCGTGTCTGCCCTGGTAATGGCAGACGACGATGGAGTGTAAATGGTACAAATGGAAAATGTAAAAGTGGGGAGAGTAATTCGGATGGCAACTGCCTGCAGGCTGGTGTGCAATGTGATAGGATCGTAGTAAATATCACCCTGGACCAGCAACATAACCCCTCCATGAGCCGGAATACCTACCACAGGGGGTAGGTCAAAACGCACAGAGGTGTAGTGTGCCAAGGCAATTTGATCGCATGGGCGTAGCTTCGTTTCCTGGAGGGCTACGATGAGCGGACGGTGCAAGCGGAGCAGCAACTTCGAGTCCTCTCGGTTGGAGCGAATGCTGCGAATATTCCAGTGAATAAGTGCCATCGTAAGAAGAAAAGGAAGATGAAAGAAGGGGTCACCTCGAAGGCCGCTGAGGGCCCGGCTTCGAGCGAGCACTGCCACCGCTATCAGAAGGCGGACAGTCATCGTCCATTGGTTCTATAGGTTCATCGGCCATCTTGGTAAGATGGCCGGGAGGGGGAGCTTCCTCCGCCGGTGAACGGCCAGATGTTCGGCTACCAGCGGTGCGGCCAGGCGAAACGGATGACGGCCTGGGGCGGCAACCGCTGGGTGGCGCAGGAGAAGAAATGCGCCGTGGCGGAGAAGGAGAACTGTGCTTCCTATGAGCCTTCTTGGAAGGTCGTTTGGTGGAAGTACTGGTCGATGGCTGGGAGTTCGAGGTACGTAGGAAGTCTGCACGGGACAGTTCCTTCTTGAAGGCCCGTGCATCTGACTTCTGGGTCTTCGTCTTGGCAGAAGCTGATGAAGGGGCTTGTGTCTGTGGGGTGATGGGAGGAAGAGGAGACTTCAACCGCGGGATCTTAGCACTGGCCGAACGGACGACCGTGGTGCTGAAGGTCAGATCGCATGTCTGGGTTGCCACCTCCCTGGTAGTCCGAGGAGGGGCAAGGACAGTACTGTATTTCCCCGCTGGGAGCAGCGTGGGCTTCCTACTAGCAAATAGCTTGCGAGCAGCCGAGGTGGACACTTTCTCTTTGACCCGAATTTCTTGGATAGTGTTCTTCCTTATAGATGGGACAGTCGCAGGAGGACGCTGCATGGTCACCCTGACAGTTCACACAACGAGGAGACGGAGGTGGACAGTCACCCTCATGGGCATCCCTGCCACAAGTGACACATTTAGCCGCATTGGAACAAGACTGGCGAGTGTGATTAAAACGCTGACACTGGTAGCAGCGCGTAGGTGTCGGGACATAGGGGCGAACAGAAATAACCTCGTAGCCCGCTTTGATGCGCGACGGCAGCTGAACACTATCAAAGGTCAAGGAAAGTGTCTGGGTCGGTACAAGGTCATTGTTGACCTTTTTCATGACCCTATGGACAGCCGTCACGCCCTGCTCAGCGAGGAAAGACTGAATCTCATCGTCAGTCAATCCGTCAAGTGATCTAGTGTATACCACACCACGAGACAAATTCAAAGTGCGGTGAGCCTCCACCCGGACAGGGAACGTGTACAGGAGTGTGGCCCGAAGCAGTTTTTGTACCTGAAAGGCACTCTCAGTTTCTAGTAACAAGGTACCGTTACGCAACCTGGTACAAGACTTGACCGATCCGGCTATGGCATCTACGCCCTTCTGGATAACGAAAGGGTTGACAGAGGAAAAATCCTTTCCGTCCTCAGATCGAGAAACTACGAGGAACTGTGGGGCAGGCGGTAGTACTTTTGTCACTGGTGGCTGGTCAAGTTTCCGTTTGTGGGCAGAAGTCGAGAGAGAAGAAGAAGAGAAATCCATTGCGGAGGAATCCCCCATGATTGCCAGTGTCTCCGATGGCGCGCTCCTTCCTTGTGGGAACCCTCTCAGAGGGCGCTCCCACGTTAGGTGAATGTTTACACCTCAGGTCACACCTGCCGAGAAACAGACGGAGGGACCAATCGGCATGGTCAGAAGGTATCAGCTCAGGCAATCACCCCTCCCTGGGCCTGGCCTTTACCAGGGGGGTACGTGCATGCCTTACTTGTCTACCCAGGGCGGGGAATTACGCGTTACCCCACCACCGGCTACGCGTGCGAACACGTGGGTTGGCCTTCAGACGCACACAGGGAGGAAGGAAGAAGAGGAAAAAGAAGTAAGAGGGAGAGAGAGGACAGACTGTCTCAAACACCGAGGCGGAGACCAGAGAAGGCAAGGAGAAGGAGGCAAGGAGAAGGAGGCAAGGAGAAGATTAAGGAAGACAGTGCGAGGGAGAAGAACAAAGAAAGGAATCAACCAAAGGGAGGAAGAAACGAGAAGAAGTGAAAAACCAAAATGACCGCAAATATAGGTCGTGGAACCGTCCGTCTTTGGACGCAGGGGCTAACACCTAGAAGGGGAGGGACTCCATTTAGTCGCCTCTTACAAGAGGCAGGAATACCTTGGGCCTATTCTAACCCCCGGACCCACAGGGGGGAGTTGGAAAATGTGTGGAACCCCGTAATCTCCACGATTTGTTCTAATCGAAGACGACAGAGTGTAATAATGGCTGCAGAGCATGATAACACATGGGTTGACTGAGTTCCACGGGTCCATCAGTGAGAGTGCTGCTGTTGGAAAGTGTGATCCATCTGTCAATTTGAATTTGATACATGCACGGAACACTCACTGCACACCCTATATGGCGGAATGGAGAAAGTCTGTCAGTCTTCAATGGCTCACCTCATGATGACGCAGTCGCACAGTCTACGTATCGTGCTATGAATTTAACGAAGACTGGCTGCATGGCCAAAATGTTTTTGAACTTTTGCAAATAGGCCAAAATGTTTTTGAACCTTTGCAAATAAAGTTTTGTGTTGATATCTTTCATTTTTATTTAGTTATACCAAAATGTTCTTTACATTCTGGAAGGCTCTCATACATCAAAGATGACTGAATATTCTGAACTCTTTATACCATCTAAAGATTGCTGATCTGTGAAGGATAATTTATTATTTCAGAAGGCTGGAATTTACAAAACACCTCGCAGTGCAGATTAGTTTGTGTAAACTAGATCACCCGCACCATGGAATAACTTGAATTTTGATGCATGTGGAATCTTGCAGCGCACTACATAAGGCAGAATGGAGATAGTCTGTCAGCTGAACATGACTCATTTTAGCAACCAAGCAAGTCTGCTATTGCTGAACACTGCATCTCCATTGGACATTCAATGGATTACAAAAAGGCAATAATTATGGTCACAGTAACATCTTTTTGGACACCACTGCTAAAGAACCCAAGAAAATGCGCACAATTGAAAATCTGATGAACTGCGACAACAGCTACCAGGTGGATGATGTGTGGAATACCATCAGCTACACGATTTGCTCAAATCAAAGATGACAGAGCACACTGATGATCATGGTGAGTGGTAAGTGGTAATGCAAAGGGCAGCTGAGTTTCGCAGTCCCGTCAGTAAGGGGCTGCCACCAGGTAGTGTGGTCTGTCTGTCAACACAATTTTGATGCACACATGGAATATCATAGTGCACTACATACTGCAGAATGGAAGACTTCTGCCAGTCTTTGATTGTCAACTGAGGATGATTAGCAAGTGTCCAGTGGAAATATTGCTGAATGTACTTTATGGTGACCAGATGCAAGACTGAAATTTCTTTGAAGACTCAATTCACTGGGGAAATTTTAAATTCCACATTCTGAGTACATCAAATTCTGAGCATGCTGACATAATGCTTCACGTACATACAAGATGGCTTCATAGGGACAAAAACCCTGGCTCCACATCGTCCCACATGTGCAGTGACCTGTATACTGTTATGAAGTGAAATCAAATGCTGCAGAAAATTATCTACAATTTTGCACCATATAGGTAACATGATAAATGTATCACGTACAGTGATGTGTGTATAGGACATCCCACTGGTGAAATTAAATATTCATCTAGAGAGATGAAACGGCCAAATGACCCTTTGTTAAAAATTTAATGCAACATACTCTACTTGAGAAGAATTTAAATTACAAATACATCAGGAAAATTCTCAACCTTATAGTTTTGGGTGAACTTCAGCAAACCAGAGCTGCACAGTTAAGAAACACTCATTCAAACACATAGCAACTCACCTCATTTGTGTTCATGTTACTTTGTGTGCCAGACCCTGTTTGCCATATAACAAGGGGGAAGTGTTGGTCATACAACTCCCCACTGATCACTTCGTCTGCCGCCTTCGCAATCGCATCTGCAATCTTTGGGTCCAGGCCGTACTCTTTATTAACAATGGCTGCTGCCTTCTTCAAAATCCCCATAGCGACAATCACAGGTTTCTGTTAAATATAAAAGACAAAATGTGAGTAAACTATATAGTAACACTGTATAGATTTGCAAGTTTGTGAGAAAACAAATGTTAGGGCACTCAGATTTAAATGATCTATCACAGTCCTCAGAAAATAAAAAAAAATGTGGTCACTAAATTCATCATTTAGAGTCATTACTCAGTATTAGATTAAAATCTGTTCATGGTAACAAGATCACTGATATATGCGTAAACTCACTCACTGGCATTCTCTCCGTTTCACCTCCAATTGGAAAGTTCATGACAGAACGCAAAGTCTGTGCTCCATAGTATTTATCAGCAGGTACTTTAAGCTCCCCAAATGTATCTCTCTCGACTCTGTGCGAGGATGACGACGCCTATAGCAGAAAGATTGTATTTCTTAAAGTACGCAAAACTTTACACTTGAAAGCCAATAAAAAATGTGATTAATTACACCATACAGTTTCTATTTAGAAGTAATTTCAATGTTCACAATATTTTTCATCACAACAAAATGTTCATATCAGTAACAGTAATTCATAACTCCAAGATTATTTCCCACATACAACAACAATTTATTATATGCTTCTGTACAGTACAACAAAAGATTCTCACTCGTTTTAGCAATATTGAAATTCACCACTGAAACAGATGAATTAATCTTCAATAAAACCTTCCGGGCGACTAGCTCAAAATGTAAAATGCCCAATAGACAGCAAAGACAACTTTATAAACAAACTGAACTATTTTCTTGTCAATTCCTCCAGCCTAAAGCAAAGCTAATGTTTTAGAATTTAACTTTTAACATGTATACTGTAACAGAGAAACCAACTAATTTCACATGAAGGGCTTTGTTTTGAGTTCTTTAGCCACTGACAAGTTTCGTCCATAATTGACTTCTGTCAGCAGGCATTCTTAAAGAATTGACTCCACTGCTCATGGTGGACTGAAGTTTACCTTGCAGGCAGAATCTGTGTGTACATGCAGCTCTTCTGAGTGATTGCCTTTCCATGGTAATTAGCAGTGTAGATGAGCAATTTCTAGTCAAAAAACATTTCAATCACTGTACTTTGCATCCTAATGAGAATGAAGATTAGGGTTTAAGGTCCTATTAACAATGAGAACATTACAAGCATAGCTCGTGCTCAGATTGGGGAAAGAAATTGGCCATGCCCTTTCAGAGCAACCATTTGCTGCAAGTGATTTACAGACTGTTAGCTGTGAGAAGTCTGAGGTCACTATTAATACAGCCTGCAAGATCATTAATACACAACATGAACAGCAATGGTCCCAACACACTTACCTGGGGAACATCCAACTTTACTTCTACATCTGACAACGACATTCTATCCAAGATAATATGCAGTGTCCTCTTTACAAAAAAGTCCTCAATCCAGTCATAAATTTCACTTGAGACCCTATATAATCATACTTTTGACAATAGGAGTAGGTGTGGTACTGAGACAAATGCTTTTTGGAAGTGAAGAAATACTGCATCTATCTGACTGCCTTGGTCCATAGCTTTCAGTATCTCACACAAGAAGAGTGCGAATCGGGTTTACAAGACCGAGATTTTTGGAATTCGTGCTGGTTGACACGGAGGATGTCATTCTGTTCAAGATACCTCATTACATTTGAGCTCAGAACATGTTCTAAGATACTACAACAAATCAGTGTCAAGGATGTTTGACAATAGTCACTCCTACTTCCCTTCTTGTACACGGGTGTGATCTGTGCTTTCTTCCAACAACTGGACACATTTTTTTGTTCGAGGGATCTACGATATATTATAGCTAGAACAGGGGCTAACTCATCCACAAATTCAGTATAGAATACAATAGTCATTCCATCGGGCCCTGGAGCTTTGTTCGCTTTTAACGATTTCAGCTGTTTCTTGATGCCACTGACAGTGATTCTTATTTTATTAATCTTTTCAGTGGCACAAGAATTAAATTGGGACAATTCACCTGAATTTTCCTCTGTAAAGGAACGTTTGAAAATGTTAAGCATTTCAGCTTTTGCTTTGCTACCCTCAATTTCAGTTCCTGTCTCATTCACTAAGGAATGGACACTAACTTTGGTGCAGCTAACAGTCTCTACATATGACCAGAATTTCTTTGGATTTTATGAAAGATCATTTGACAATATTCTGCTATGGTAGTCACTGAAGGCATAACACACTGCTCTCTTGAAATCAAATGCATTTCATTCAGCACACCTCTATCTATAGCCCAGATAGTGGTAACGAAGCAGCAGGTCTATCAAAGAACATGAAAATGGGAATGTGTGCAGCATTGTGAACACACTGCTGAGGCCAAGAAAGAGAGGAAGCCAATGGGTTATTCCATGACAAGTCATCCAGGCCATGAGACTTATTATCTACTTGTGAACTGGGATTTTGTGTAGTGCTTTTGTATCTAATATCATGAACTATTGCCAATTTTTATTGCTTTATATACATTCTGTTGGTAGCAATGGCAGAAAGTTTGATGCAATGCGTTACTTCACAGCAAACTGTAAAAATTTGAAAACTGGGTGCAGTTTTTAAACAAAAAATGGTATGCTGACAGTTCCCCCCCCCCCCCCCCCCCCAATATCCTTTTGGACAAGTAGTTTCTGAGAACATGTTAGAATTGTCCAATTAAATTTTTGTACATTAATCTTATTTAATTTTATTGTTAAATTAGAAAAATATTTTGGACAATTGCCCCCCCCCCCCCTCTGGGAAACACTGAAAAAATTAGAAAGTGATCTACAAATAGTAAAGTTTCATCACACAAAAAATCAGTTTTGAGAAATGAATGGCACTAGGGAAAAATTTTATATGGAGAGAAATACAATCACTATCCATATAGGAAACAAAATTGTACAGTATAAAATATAGGGCAACTTGTACATTACATGACATATGAACACTGCATTCAAGTTGATTAGGAACTACACATGTGACAAGACACTTTGATGCTTAGATAATAATTTTTTGTTATGAGAACCACTTTTCTTCCACCAACTTTGAGGACTCTTTGCTCAGAGAATAAGCACAGCTTGTTGCTGTGGTGATATCAGCATCACACAGAATATGAGAGAAATAAACATCACTAATATCATTATCAGGCCAATAGAAGGATGGGGATGGTACATGAGGATGCATGAACCTTACTGTACCATCTCCTCTTTCACAATTCACCTTCTCAACAGTTCCCAAATACCAAGAAGAGTCATATGCACACGTAACACAGCAGTTGCGCTGCACAGTGCATTCTGGCATTAGTGGCGAAAGTGCATCTGCGAAAACATGCATGATACTGAAATCTGGAGCTAATTGGTACAATGTGATGCATAGACCGTGTTCCAGGAATTGTTTTTGCACTTGGGAAGCACTGAGAAAGATAATGTCTGACTTGTACCACTTCACATTTTGAAACAAAGAACTGAAACGCACTGCAGGTTCTCACGACAGAATTCAAATACCTGTGAAGCTGTAAGTATTTGACGTTTATAGACTCTCTGCAAACTTTTTTTTTTTGGCTAGTCTTTTAACAGTGCCCCCAATACCTTCACAGGGAGATTTGCCATGGCAGGTAACAAAAGAGAACCAGCTGCACTTTATGTTAAAATTGTGTTCATGGTAGCAGATATTTCCAAAATTCTTACAATTTTTATATTGTGCAGCACAACCATCAGTGAAATATTCAACATACGCAAGATGAATTTCTGGAAATTCACACATAAAAAGATTCGACACAGTCTTCTGAGTCTGGCACACCAAGGCAACATCATGTTCTAGATTAGCAGAAACAATACAAATACTTTTTGCATGCAACTGTTTGTCCTTTTTGTAATATATATGGACAGTGTGAAGAGTGCAGCTGCCATTGTTCCATTGGTAACCCTGTACTTCATCTTCAACAACAAAATTGAGATTTTCACTAAAATCCATTAAAATTAACACTGTTCCTTCATCAAGTGTTTCCTTCTTCATTTTCAGATAATCAGATTTTGATTGAGATATAAAAGAGCATGGAGTAAGTTTTTCAATTTTCTTAATCAGTGTGTCACAGAATTCTGATAGAGAAGTGACCTGAACACAAAGTCATACAATCAGTTGATACCCATTGACTGTGCTGAACCATCTCATCAGAATCGTAGTCTTCTATTTCTTCATTTTCTAAGTTGGTTTGAAGCAATGAACTGGTGGGGCATTTTTCACACAGACGACGCATACAGGCTTGGTTATTTATATCACATGATATTATTTTAATTAGATCTTGGTATGTTTCTTTAATAGAAATGGAATTTAGAAGCAATTGAATGTTTTGGTGGTAAATGCACACACATACAGTATCTGTTCCTGATGATCCTGTTTTGGTCGAGGAGAAGCAAATTTTGAGAATCCTACTTTGTCTTCAGGATACTTTTTTTTATTGAGAGAATACAGTTCAGTTAAATTACTTAAAACAAGGCACTTTTGTTCATTGGTATTTTTGTTGTCTTTTTTCCAGGCATTATTCTTGTGTTTTTGTCATCCAAATAAAAACTTTTTCTTTCTGCACTGTATCATGAGGCAATGTCTTTCCCTTTTGTGCTCAGCCATCGATAAAATACCCTTCTCCGTTAAAAGAGCTCTTGCTTGTCGTACCAAATATTCAGAAACCTGAAATTTTGAACTGACTTTCTGTTGAGACCAAGTTGGTGGCACAAGAGTAAGTAATTGAATTTTCCCCCAGTTATTTGCATATTCAATTTTCTGTTTGATTTTGTCCATAAGTTCAACATGATGTTTTGCCTTTTCTTCCAGTTCTGTTAAATCACTGTCTCAGGGATAGTGCTTGCACCAGCAGCCAGTTCAACTTGATATGAATATGAAATTTTAGTTTTTAGAGCCCCAGCTGCTGATTCCAATTTTTGTTTGGCTGCTCCATACCGACTATGCTGAGCAACTGAATGCAACTTTGCAGGAGATACCCCGAAACTAGTTAAGCTAGTATTGAGCACAGATTTTTCAGGAGTCTTCACATTATTGTCATTTATATTGTCTGGTGATGAGTCGTCACGTGCTTGTTTTTCATTAATAAGTTTGATGGAGGTTGGGCATATCTTCTCCCCAGGAGTAATGCTAAATCCCCTTATTCTGAATGTCTTTGGCTTTTCTAAACTCATTTCACACAATCCAGATGAAACAAATCTGCTTATGGTGCTTTCTTATGTAGAGAGAATCGATGCAGGTATCTGACTGTGTTTATGAAACACTTAGATCACAGTATGAATGACTGTTGCTTCATCACATTAAAAGTTCTTATACTTCACTGGTCAGTTCATTCACAAAAGTCAGGGTATTATCACATATATCTTGTAGATACCGTCCAAGAGAACACTGCCTACTTATATTTCCCATACTGCTTCAGTCATAAAACCAACATTTGTCTTAAATAATTCAAAAGATGATTGGTGTAACCTGAAAAGTAATTAAATATTGAAAATGCATTCCATCCCATTGTTTCATTACAAAAGTATTTCACATTATTATTGTAACCTTAGGGGACTTACTTTTGTTTTTGAATGAATAGTTAAAAACCGCAACAATTGAATTTCTAACCAGTAACTGACTCTGGACACAACTCAGTACAAGAGCTCAGAACACAATTCAAAACAAAGGAACTGGATGATGCTATACATATAGTGGCATTAAAACAGTGTTCTCAGATATGATTTGTTCCTAAGGAAATTCAGTGTAGCCAACTTTAGCAACGTAGTGGTGACATGCTAGTCATGAATTAGCAACTTCAGTATTGTAAATAGACTTCACGGGTTTTCCACCAGATCACGTTGTACAAATTCCACAATATTTCCTCGGAGCAACTGTCCGACATCTTCAAGTGGTTCAACCTTGCTGGTGGCTAGGCGCGACTGATGGGATCCAAACATAGATGCCCCATTTGTAGAACGCGCGCGAAGAATACACAGGTGCGCAACTTGTGCATGGGCAATGACTTGCGGGTAGATGGTGCCATATTCAAACTCCCTCTACCGAAAGTCGCAGAGCGGCTCTCCCGCGCATGCACTGTACGCTGCGTTTGCCAACAGCACAGCCAGACATTACTCACCGACGAGCGTACTAGACCAATGTTATCGAAGAATCTTTATTTTCACACTGTGATTTAGTAGCAGCAAATGCAGGGTTCCAGGCTGTGCTCAATTGAAATCCCACATCCTTGTTGAGAAGATTATCAGCTGTACGGATATGTATTGCATCCTTAACGATGCAATCCCAGAAGATGCCCGGGATTAAACTTCCATCTTTTCATAAATCATGCAATGTCCTGCATTCAGACAGTGTTTCACAACTGCCAACTTTTCCAGTTGATGAAGGCGTGTATGACGCTGATGTTCATCACAGCGTTCTTGTACTGTGTGGCAAGTCTGGCCTATATATGCTACCCCACACTGACAAGGAATCCTGTACATACCACATTTCCTCAGGCAAAGGTCATCCTTAACCGAACCCAACTGGTTTCTCAGTTTTGCAGATGGTTGAAAAACACACTTAATTCCATATCTTCCGAGGCCTCTTCTGATTCTTGACGACATGGCACCAAAATATGGCAAAAAGGCAAAAGTGGTGGGTGTCTTCGTATCTTCATTCTGCTCCATAGACTGAACTCGCCTGCGCCTGAATACATTACATATCTGTCTCTCAGAATAACCATTTTGTCAGATCACTGTCATCAAATGTTTTATTTCACTCGACAGACTTTTAGGATCAGATACCACATGTGCTCTACGAACTAAAATATGTAGTGCAATACCGCATTGTGCAGGATGATGGCAGCATGTGGCCTGTATGTGTGGGCTTGCTGTAGACACTGTGTCCCAAGGTTCCATCTGTTTTCCTTCGTACCAGAACATCAAGAAAAGGTAAAGTACCATCTTTTTCCACTTCCACTGTGAAGTTTATATTTGGATGGAGCGAATTCAGATACTGAAGAAACGCAGGTAGAGTATGAAGTCCATGTGGCCACACCACAAATGTACCACCCACATACCGCATTCTTCAAAGTGCTCCATAAAATAATTGGCCACCACAGGAGACAGAGGGCTTTCCATGGCGACACTTGTTCAAAATAGTGGTCATGAAATACAAAGTACCGGTGCATTGAAGGAAGTGTTTAAATAACACTACTATGTCCTCCTCAAACTTGTTGCTAATGAGCTCCAAGGAGTCCCGCAAGGGCACCTTTGCAAATACAGACATAACATCAAAACTTACAAAGAGATTCAACGATTGCAATCTAAGAGTTTTCAGGCAACCTATGAAATCTTCAGAGTTTCGAATATGATGGTCGCACTTGCCTACGAGAGGTCCCAATAGTGATGTCAGATATTTGGCAACAAAAAGAAGTAGATGCTCCTATGTTACTTACAATGGGACAGAGAGTTTTATGATTATGTTGCGGAGGATCTGTTTCGTTGCAGTTGTTTTTGAGTGTGTGATCGAGTTTCGTTTATTTTCTGATTTTTATTTGTTGTCGGATTTTTTATTTTGATGGGAGGGTGAAGGTTGGTGGGCGGAGGGGTTGATAGTTGGTAGGTTGTGGGCAGTTGAGAGTTTTTTGTTGTTGTTTTGTGTGTGTGTGTGTGTGTGTGTGTGTGTGTGTGTGTGTTTGATTGGGGTGGCTGACCTAGTGTGTAGCACCGAAATTTATTTACGATAGTCTTTTTTTCGGGTCTATTGTTCGCGAGTTGTGATGTTTTGTGGGGTTTTTCCATGTGTTGTTGGTTCAGTGTTATTTATCGCAAGTGTAGGTGTTTGATGTTTTGGTTTCGCCTCTTGTGGTTGATTTAAGGAACTTACGGGAAGTATCCGATTCCAATGTTTTAGTTGTAGATGCATTTTGGTGTCGTGAGCTGCTGTTGACCTATACAGGTCAAGGGAAGTGTCCAATTCCTATGTATGTCGTTGTAGGTTTTGGGATAGTCAGTTGTAACTGACCTATATAGTGTTTTAATTTATGCAGATTATGCAAATTATCACAGCTAAATGACAAGTAACATGAATTTAAGGGACAAAATAAACTTTTGTTCTATTTTCACAACACATTAATACATTTGCATTATTTTCCATAGGAGCAGAAATAGGTCTACAATTTTCCATACTGAACTTTTCTAAGATTTTCCTTGTGTACAGAGGTTGATCAAGCCATAATTCTTCTCTGATGGCACTTCTTAGAATCTTCATGCCTAAGTATTGATTAATTTCCCCTAAATCATGCATATTAAATGCAGACTGTAACTGTTTATTTTTTAAAAAAAAGTCCAGCTGGCTTTCACTATTGGTTAAAATAAATTACTGCAAGAGCTAAAAGGTATCTTAATGATGAATACTTCACCACTAATGAGAAAGTCTCATTGTAATCTATTCCTTCTTTCTGGGAATATCCTTTAACTGCCAATCTGGCTTTGAATTTTGGTATTGCACTCTCAGGATTTTTAATATTAAACACCCATCTTGTTCTTAGTGGCTTTTTATTTTCAGACATGTCAACCCATTCATATGTATCATTGTCCACAAAAGATTGCCGCTCCTTTTCAATAGCCTTTTTCCAATCTTGAGCATTTGAACTTGCTAAAGCTTCATCAACTGTGATTGGTTCATTGATTGTTTGGGCAGCAGACATTTCATACTCTGGATATTCTTTTGGTTTTGCTATACATGAAGACCGCCTTAAACTGACTTCTTCTGTTGAATCTACTTTCTCAATTTGATTCTCAGGTAGCACATCAACTTCCTCTTTATTCTCGTCTTCCTCTGATTCAGTTTCCAATTCTGTTTCAGCACCATCACACATTATGCTTGGTTGCATTACTGTATCATTTTGACTACTTTATTTTAGGTCTATAATCCTCTAAAAATACTACATCTCTACTACTTATTATCTTCTTATTCACAGGATCACAAAATCTGAAGCCTTTTGAATCCTCACAGCAGCCAACAAAAATATATTTGAGATTTTACACCCCATTTTCCTCTTAATGGTTTTGGAATCTGAACCACGGCTTCACATCCAAAGATTTAAGTGCTTTAGATCCAGTTTCTTCCCAGTCCATACTTAATAAGGTGTCTTATGTTTCACAGCTTTGGTAGGTGATCTGTTAATTAAATAAATACTAACAAAGAGATAGAGGGGCTGGCCAGTACTTACCTCAGCTCAGTACAGCCGATAGATACACATAAAACAGAACTGAAAATTTACATTCCTAGCTTTCGGAACTTTGTTCCTTCATCAGGGAGGAGAGAGGGGAAAAAAGGGAAGAAGGGAAAGTGGATTCAGTTACTCACAACCCAGGTTATGAAGCAACAGGGAAAGGTAAACAGGGAGGGTAGCAAGGATGGAGGCATGGTTGTCAGAGGGAAGCCAAAGATATTCTACTGTAAGTACTGTGCCAGCTTCAACCAAAGAGGATGCATACAGAAGTAAGAGGTATATAGTATAAAGATAAAGATAAACACAACTATGTAGGATGAAAAGATGCGTGAATAGCTAAAGAGGAAAGGGAAAGAGGAGAAGACTGAAGAGTGAATGGGAGTGAGGTGGTTTAACGTAGGTTCAGTCCAGGGGGATGGCGGGATGAAAGGATGAGTTGGAGTGCAAGTTCCCATCTCCGCAGTTCAGAGGGACTGGTGTTGGGTGGGAGAAGCCAAATGGCACATACGGTGTAGCAGGTTCCTAGGTCCCTAGAATTATGCTGGAGGGCATGCTCCGCTACTGGGTATTGGGCATCTCCTAGGCGGACAGTTCGTCTGTGTCCGTTCATGCGCTCAGCCAGTTTGGTTGTTGTCATGCCGATGTAAAAGGCTGTGCAGTGCAGGCATGTCAGTTGATAAATGACATGTGTAGTTTCACACGTAGCCCTGCCTTGAATTGTGTATGTTTTACCAGTAGCGGGGCTGGAGTAGGTGGTTGTGGGCGGATGCATGGGGCAGGTTTTGCAGCGGGGTCGGTTACAGGGGTAGGAACCGCTGGGTAGAGAAGGTAGTCTGGGAATATTGTAGGGTTTAACAAGGATGTTACGGAGGTTAGGGGGGCGACGAAAGGCAACTCTGGGTGGTGTGGGGAGAATTTTGTCAAGGGATGATCTCATTTCAGGGGTTGACTTGAGAAAGTCATATCCCTGGCGGAGTAATTTGTTGATGTTTTCGAGGCCAGGATAATATTGGGTGACAAGGGGGATACTTCTGTGTGGTCTGGGGGTAGGAACATTGTTGTTGGATGGGGAGGAATGTATTGCTCGGGAAATCTGTTTGTGGACAAGGTCTGCAGGATAGTTGCGGGAGAGGAAAGCACTGGTCAGGTTATTGGTGTAGTTGTTGAGGGATTCGTCACTGGAGCAGATACGTTTGCCACGAATACCTAGGCTGTAGGGAAGGGAGCGTTTGATGTGGAAAGGATGGCAGCTATCAAAGTGAAGGTACTGTTGTTTGTTTGTGGGTTTGATATGGACATAGGTGTGGATGTGAGCTTCAACAAGATGAAGGTCAACATCCAGGAAGGTGGCTTGGGTTTTGGAGAAGGACCAGGTGAAATTCAGATTCGAAAAGGAGTACTTACAGTAGAATATCTTTGGCTTCCCTCTGACAACCATGCCTCCATCCTTGCTACCCTCCCTGTTTACCTTTCCCTGTTGCTTCATAACCTGGGTTGTGAGTAACTGAATCCACTTTCCCTTCTTCCCTTTTTTCCCCTCTCTCCTCCCTGATGAAGGAACAAAGTTCCGAAAGCTAGGAATGTAAATTTTCAGTTCTGTTTTATGTGTATCTATCGGCTGTACTGAGCTGAGGTAAGTACTGGCCAGCCCCTCTATCTCTTTGTTAGTATTTGTTTCACATCTTATACGAGATTTTCCATTAATCATTTAGATCACCTATCTGTTAATTAAATACACTGCTGTCGACACAGCCACTGCCCGAAAACACTTAGGTAGCTCAACATTGCTTAATATACTTCTTGCCTTTTCTACAATGGTTCTGTTGGCTCGTTCTGCAACTTCATTCTTAGGACTGTATCGAATGGTAGTCTGATGCCTAATACCCATTCCATTCAACTGTTCCTTAAACCGTCTGTTTACATATTCTGATCTATTGTCTGATCTAATAATTTTAATTTTCTTCCCAGTCTGTCTTTCGACCACTTTGCAATAAACAACAAATACATCATTCACTTGCTCCTTGCTACTTATAAAATAAATGTACATGTATCTAGAAAAATTATCTATGAATGTCAGGAAACAGAAGCTACGTCCTAAGGATTTATTCTCCATAGGTCCACAGAGGTCCGAGTGTACGAGTTGCAAGACTTCAGTAGATCTGCTATGACTCAATTTAAATGGCAATATAGCCTGCTTCCCTTGCAAACACACCTCACATTGGACATTATTCATTCCACAATTTTCCATCCCAGTTGCCATATTCTTCAGTAAAGTCATACTTTTCTTATTCAAAGGTCCGAGTCTCCTGTGCCACAAGAAACCTTTTGCATCATAAACAGAGTGATTTCCTGTTTCAGCAGTATTTTGATCTGTATTTACGATATAAATACCTCTTACATTACTTGCAGAAGCTACAATATCACCACAAGAGTCCATCACTTTGGCTCCCTCTATATCAAAGATAACTTCATTACCCTTCTTTACTACTTTGCTTACTTACAACAAATTAGTTGCAATATTTTTTACATAATATACATCATGAGCAGTAACAATTTCCTTTTCCCCATTCACAAGCAAATTAAGATCCACTTTTCCTGCGATTTCACGCCTTAACTTAGATCCGTCAACTGTGGAAATTCCAATGTGCACAGATGCTCCTGAATCTAGGAACCACTTTGCACAATCGTCACTCACTTCATTAAAAGAGTAAAAAACAGAATATGGCTTACCTTTATGGGTAGTCTTTCTCTCAGGACTATTAGAATTAACATGCTTCTTTTCTTTTATGCTTTTCGTTACGCTGCGAAGCGATATGTCCAATTTTCTGGCACCTGAAACATCTTATTGGCTTCTTCTTCTTGTACTTACAGTATAATGCCGACACTGTTTCCTTTTCTGAAGCATTAGAATCTGGTTCATTCTTCACATCCCGTAAAATTTTTACTTTAACACTATCCCCAGTAATGGATATTCCATAATTTTCCAAACCCATAATGATTGGAGAATATTTCTCTGGTAATCCAACTAACAAAGTTCCAATACATTCATCCGCAATTTCAAAACCAATATTCCTCAGATGATTGGAGATTCACATATTCATCCACGCTTTTACACTTTTCTGATTAAACCGCCATCTTCAAATGCGTTTTTCAGTTTGTCCCATACATCCTTTGCTGACGTAGCCATTTCTATGTGAAAATAATTCACTGGATCAATCAAAAGGCTTAGTTTTGATTTCGTCTTCCGATCCTTAGTAGCAAAACTTGATTCTGTAGGCTCCAATTTATCGTTTACGACGTCCCACGAGTCATCCAAGTGCAAATACGCCTCAACAGCAAATTTCCAGGTCGCGTAATTTTCACACCCTACAAGCCGATCTATTTGCGGTATCTGTGTTGTACTCATTTTACAGTTATTTTTCTTCTTCATATAGTGTACACAATTCTACTTTATACGAACTTCTGCGCACCTTTTGTGCAAATACATGTCACCTTAAAGCTTATTATTTCACTTTAATCCAGTAACTGGGCCCATAACCTGTTGCAGTTTATGTAGATTAACGCAGCTAAATGACAAGTAACAACTATTTAAGGGGCAAAATAATCTTATGCTTTATTTGCACAACGCATATTAATACATTTGGCTATGGAAATATATTAAGTTGCCCACCAACAAACACGGAATTTGCATATTCAACAGTCTAATGCAGTCTGTACATCATATCTTGTGCACCACAATGTATGCTGGAAAGTGTTTGTTCACATATCACGATTCCTACGTATGTTGTCATAGGTTTTTGTATCGTCAGTTTTAATTGACCTATATGGGTCATGAGAAGTGTCTGATTCCCATGTGACGTAGCTCAATATGTTTTGGTCAGTAGTTGTTGACTTACATAGGTCAAGGGAAGTGTCCGATTCCAGTTTTTGTTGTTGGTTTTGTGGTATCGATTGTTGCGGTCTGATTATAATTTTTGGGTGTTGCTGGTTTTTATTTTGTGGTACCGACAACTGCACCTGAGCTATGTATGTGAAGGGAAGTGACCGATTCCTGTGGATATTGTGAGTGTAGTGGAATGTGGGAATTTTGTGTTGTTTTTATGTCGTCGTCTTGCGCAGTTTGGGGTCCTGGTGTGTGTCTTTGTGTGTTTATATTTAGTTTGTCCCCACCCAAAAACCCCTAATTTCCCAAGCTGATCCCATTAGTTTGATTATATTTTTGGAGGGAGTTGTGTTTGTTGCTTTTATATATATTTTCGCATTTGTTGCCATGTTTATGTAATGACATCGTAGGCACCATATATGAGGCATTGAGAGTGGTCGTTTTCACCATACTGGTGACATCATGAATCAAAGCATACTGGTGGAATCTTACACTTCTGTAATCACTACTCCTCTTAGCAATGATAAGAAACTGCAAGAAAGTTTTACGTACAATATGTGTAGTGATGCAGTATCATACTTGTGGGCTACTGTATTATAGCTGCTGATATGAGTTTGAAATGTGTACACATAGGCTTTGTATACAGAAACCTATGAAGGTATGGCATCGAGGGGTAATTATCTGACAAAAATGTGATTTTCGCTATAATTCTGGTACCTGTTCTTTTTTAATAAGCATGTTTTCTGTGATATTCTCACATAACCAAACATCTGGACAAAATTTCACACTGTTGCCTCACACAGGATCCTACAGAAAATTGAAACAGGGCCTGGAAATTACCCCACAGAATGGGATAAATCTTATTCAAGGGGTCATTTCCAGGCAGCTGGTTCCTGCATTGTTTAAAGGACTATTATGAGTACAAACTGGAATAATACCAAGACAAACTGTGTTCTGGTGAACACTATATTGGCATATTTATTAGATAATTATGAATTAACTGGCATTAAAAGATGTGGACTTTTAAAACATAAATAGTATTTCAGAATAATGTATGTTTCAAAACTCTGTAGAGCTCTCTGTTACATTTATGACAGTGCTGTAGAGTTGTTTCACATCATCAATGGCTTGAACATGAGAGGGGTACATTGAATGTCACAGCTAACACAGAAAACAAGGGTTCTGCAACAAATTTTACATTTACTATCTATACCCATCAATATCTATGCTTTCCTAACTTCTTAAACAATCCCACATCAACTTCTGATAATTTTTTTGTTTTGGATGGAATTATGCAGAAACTAGTCTTCTCAAACTGTGTAGGCCTACATTCTGATCATCTTTTACACTAAGTCACTCCATTTTGTCTTTTAGGAAATAATAAATTATGTAAACTGTGAATGGATCATTTGTGACATTTCTTCTTGCTTCTTGTATGGGCCCTATTTTCTTCACTGTCAAATCATATCATTTGTTGAAGTTTTGCCATTGGTCATTTCCTGGTCTGTTGTTAGTAAAAAAAGTAAAAATGTTATTTTCAGGCATACAGTGCCTTTCACTTCTTTTGTTAGTTCGAATTCTCATTTCATCATACATTTCATTTTCTAGAATGGGCTAACTGTGTTCCTTCCAGTTGTGTTACCTCCTTGTCCTTTAATATAAAGAAATAACAAGCCCTTCTGCAGGCAACATTTCTGAGGCTTACTACAGGATTTTCATTTACTTCTTCAGTCATTCTTAGTAGCTTATTTTCTGAGTGGATTTAGGCCTACTTTTCTGCTGTATGATCATGGACTTTAGAACAAAGACTGATACTTTGTGCTGAAAATAAATCAAGCTTATTTTATAAGGCCACTCACATAATAATCTGCCTGAAAAACATTAAAACCCGAGTTTTTCAAAATTTCTCTGCAATGTCTAGAAATTTTATTTTTTGTTTGATGCTTGCTAATAATTCTGTAGAAAATTTTGGTGCTGCTGATGCAACTGAAAACTATGCTAGCATACTCCATTCATGCCGGCAATTTTGTAATACAGTCACTACAACACGAATTAGTCTTAAACGCTGTTAAAAATTTTGTACTGTATACATATTAAGCTGTACAGTTCGGTGGTACACTGGAAGCATATACCCATTTCCACAAATGAATTACACTAAATTTCTTCTTGATGACAGTCATCTCTCTAAAGTTAATACAAACGATCTAGATGGAAAAACTAGATGTGTAGCATCTATGCCCAAGTGACTTGGGAGACGCACTTTCATTTATCGTAACTTTTGAACAATAGTTATTGACACAGAAACTAAATTTTCCGTTTCGCGAATTCATTAATTTGTTGCTAACGCAATGACACTGCTTTGCTCCTTTTTGCCTCACAATAACAGAGTCGCACCCAGTGAAATTCAGTGAGTCCGGCTGCCATATTACAAAGTTTTAGTTCACACGATTCAGCCCTATAACCGAATTTATTTATTAAGGCAATTAAAAACAGTTTAATTAACACACTAGCGGAATAAATACTTACCATTCTGACACAACCGATGAGGAGGACCCTGTTCCAATCCTGCACACCAATCTCGTGCAGATGCTCCCTCGCAACCGCTGCCCTGCGACATAGACGCGACAGATAACTGATTCTCGTTGCCATAGTTGGATTAAATTGTGTTTAACGCTGATTTGAGGAAGGACAAAGATATTCCGAGGTCAGCAGGTCACCAGCAGCAGACAGCCTTAACCGGTTTGTTGCCAGTGTTCGGCGATAGAGGGCAGTTGAAACACACGGCGTCCAAGGATGTGTAGCACTGGAGACTTTCCAGTGTGGCCTACCAAAGGGGGAAACTCTCTGAAGGGAATGAAAAATGGAATGAATAACGTAAACAGATTAAAGACAACTAAATACAAAAATACATTTATTTGCCATCGTTCATACGCATAATGGGCGATAAAGGCACGTGCCACTTTCCTTGTCCCTGGCACATTCATATATTATGGAATTCAGCGCCAGCCTTTTCTGTCTAATCACTAATTAGACTGTGTATTTGAAATTTATTTATATGTAGAAAAATTCGAGTCCGTCAGCGTAATATAATAAAACTATAATGTTATGGCCAGCTTACTAGGAATGCCTCCCTTTAGAAATGTGTTATTCAATTGTTCTTCCTTTTCCTGTGACGTTTGTTACGAGATCGGAATTGCAATGAGAAAAATAACAACTTGATCAGAAGTCAGAGTTATCAAGAAGGAAACAAAACATAAGATTAACGTAAACATATCAAATAAAAGCTAATAATGAGTGACAGAGCTCTGCTGAAAAGACAAGGTGGTTTCTGGTACTCACCTATAGGACTGGCATAGCGTTGCCGAGATAAGGTATGTACTGTTAAATCAAGTCCTTTAAATGTGAGTGCCACAGCGATAAGCCGTCTTATCAGCCGAAGAATAGATGTAAATTTTTTCATCCCATCGGTCCCCCCTCCCCCAGCAGCGCGAGATAATACGCACGCTCATGTGTTACATGCTACAGTGTGTTCGCGGTCAGTTGACGGTTTCTAAAATATCGGCGACATTTTGCAGGTATGAAAGACAAGTTACTTCTGTACATAATTCGAGTGTGTATAAATACGACAGCCGTGTTCTAAAGCAGTGTACAGATCGAAGTGAAGGAAAAAGGGAACGTGATTTTCAATGCAACGCTGTAACTCGTGTGTCGGCTTTTGGGCATGACTGATGCGTTAGATTACGTGTATTATATCTATTGGCTCCATGCTTGATACAGATCAATTTTGATTCCCTCCTCAGAAGAGTTTGCGATCGCATGGGAATTTAATTTGACACCCATGTATAACATGTTACATTTTAATTTTGCCAGACAGGCTAGGAACTTGTGAGAAGCACATGCTCTGTTTGAAGCAACAATTCGAAATTATACATTATATTAATTGAAATATGATGATAGACATCCTCAGTCTGGGATGTATATAGTGCAAGATTTGCATTAAATCAAAAAACACCAGTGACAATGATAAATTATTTATTTACAGGTTGCAGTCAAGGTGCCATGGCTTCTAAAAGCTCTCATCATTACAGAAGCCTCCTTTATTGACATGCGAATGACAGGAACGTGAAATTTAGTGTTTTGTCTTGGTTGACAGTAGCTGACTTTAGTATGTTTATTGAGAGATTTAAGCAAGTACTTGAAATGGAGAACTTAAGGTAAGATAATATTGCTTGTGTATGCCTCTTACAGCACTGGACATGTTGATACATATTATTTGTTTAAACATGTTGCATAAGTAAATTGTCATTGCTTGAAAATGTAGGTATATAGAGCAAGTTGTGAGGACAGGGTAATACAAATGCCAGAAATGTTAAATGAATAACTGAACTTTTGACTTGTGCATTCCAGCTGTACACCTATTTAGTTTAGCAGAGGCCTAATAATTTATTTGTACATGAATCATATTGCAGTGATATAGATTGTCAGCTTAATCCAAGGAAAATGTGAGTCATTCAAACAAATATGTACAAATAGACATGTTTAATGAGGATAGGAAAGGTAGTGGCGAATGTGACATTTTTTTAAATGCTCGGCATTAATGATAAAAATAGGTAATTACATTGTGTAACACGTGGATTTCATGATAGACATATCTAAGAAATTAACTTCCTCTATTACAGTGTTTTCTGAATGAATGGAATAGCAATTCAAAATGTAGTTCAGTTAATGTTAAAGGTTGTACTTCCTGTAACACACATTGATTGAAGGATTTGAGCTAACAATCACTTATTATGGGTCTTCTTAAATGCAGTTCAAGAGTTTTCAGTGTGTTTTCGCTCATTTTAGTTATCAGTAGGCTTTATGTATTATAATTAATTGATAATATGTAAAGTTGTGTGAGGGGGTGTTAAACATTCCATTACAAAGTATTCATTGTAATAGGAAAAACGTTGATAGTTTGCAGCTACACTTTGAAACTACTCTTTCAGTAAGTAAACCGTATGTCTTGTAATAGGCCTAACTCGAAGTCCATGATCTCACATATTAAGTTTTGACAGAGTTAAATAATTGACACTATTGTGTTGTAGTGCACTGTGACCTTACCATGGCTTTTGGTTGTCTGCACTGTAATCTTATAGCCTACTTAGGAATGTAAAATGCTATGACATTAATGGCAACTCACATGCCTTAATGCATTCTTATCTCCCTTCCTGAATAAATTTACTGTGGGAAGGCACAAGCTGATAGGACATGTATTAAGGTATTGAAGAATAGCTTCCATGGCTCAGAGTGAAGGAAACTGTAGAAGGACAAAAATTTGAGGGCAAGCAGAAATTGGAATATTTGTGACAAGTAATTGAAGGTGTTAAATGGAAGTGCTACTCTGAGAGGGAGAGGTTTGCGCAGGAGAAGAAGAAGAAGACAGATGACCAATAAAATTATATCATCATAAACAAAATTATTTACATCCTGGACTCTGCTAAGTTAATGAAGTAAGCAGAATTCTGAAGTGGCTTTATCACAATACACCTTAAACTAGAAATCATTTTTGATTGACAACTAATCCTCCTTTCTAGTCCTATATCTCAAAAGTAATTTAATATTGTATGTTTATAAAAGAGATAGTAACAGCATTTCAACAGCTTTGTTCCTTCATTCATATTTCAAACTATTTATTACCCTGGCAGCCAGACAGTGGTCATGTATGTGTGAGCTGTGTATGTGTGCGTGTTTGTTGTGTGTTTTGGAAGATCACCTTCTGACCAAAAGCGTACATGTTTAGTAGTCTCTTTTTGTTGTGCCTGTCTGTGACTCACCATCTCTGCTGTAAGGTGAATAGCAATCTATCCTTTTCATAATACTGTGTTATTCCATTCTGGATTTTTAGGTTTTTCGTTGTTTTATTTATCGATTAGCCGTTTAAAGAAATTAAGGGAAGATCAAGATAGAAATTGATTTTTCCCAGTGTAAAACGGTCTTTGTTGTTTTCTTCCTGTCAGAATTTTCTGTCTCTGCTCCTCTTTGTTCAGTCCACCTCCTTAAGTCCCTACCTTTTCGATAAAAAAGAAATCTGGCACTATAAATGTACTTTCAGCATCAGTATGTTTTGCATACCCCCTCTTGTGGCAAATCATTGAGTGTCCAGGTTGGAATTTCAACAGTGTTATGAAAGGATAGCTCACATCTCACCGTAAAGATGACACGGTGTGTTGCAGACAGGCACAACAAAAAGACTGCTTCCCATCAAGCTTTCAGCCAAAGCCTTCTCCAAAAAGTAAAACACACGCGCACACACGTACATTTACAGAAGGAAGCACACACTCATGCACAAACGACCACTGTCTCTGGCCGATGTGTGCACGAGGTTTTCTTGCTTTTGTGGTTTTCGTTTCTGGAGAAGGCTTTGGCCGGAAGTTCAATGTGTAATAGTCCTTTTGTTTTCCTATCTGCAATTCGATGTATCTCTTTACAGTGAGTAGCAATCTATCCTGTCATAATAGTGTTAAATTATTAGTTGTGGTAGGTTTGCTGTGCTCCTCTCATGCTCACACCTTCCACTGCATCCTACATAACAAGATGGCGTAAGACAATCCTTGACAGTTCGCAGCACTGTTGCCAGCTTTCAACTGCAAAGCACTAACGGCTGCAGGCAAAAATGTTACACATCTACAGAGCTGTGACAACACTATTACCATAGAGACATTTACAAAATCATATTATGTTATTGGTTGAGGTAGGCCCACGAAGCTGCCATACTCATTCCACTACAGCTGTCAGAGACCAACTTACGCCAACCCAATTATAGAGATCCACTCACTAATCAAATCACTGCATAAGGAAAATGCAGCTGTGGTACAAAGATTAGTTGAGTTTCACCAATACGAACATTATCGTGTAAATGTTTTGCTAATAGACATTTTAGCACAGGTTTGTACAGGGGGACAATTACTAAACTATATGAAAAAACATTAATTAGTTGCATGCTACAGTGTGCACACACTTTATTCAATATGTAAACATCACTACAGATATTCCGATTGAGGTCATGAGATGTTCAACATGCATGCCATCATTGGCGATGATGTGGCGCAGACAAATAGCAAAATTCTGCATGGCCCGCTGAAGTGTCGATGACCTCTGGGGAATGGCTGTTTTTAGCTCTGCAATGATTTTGGAGTTATTGCTGTACACTTTGTCTTTAATGTAGCTGCACAAAAAGGAGTAGCATGTGTTCAGATCCGGAGAATAGGGCGGCCAATCAAGGGCCATGCTAGTGGTCTCTGGGTACCTCAGAGACAGAATGCGGTCCCCAGATTGCTCCTCCAGGATATCAAGCACTCTCCTGCTTTGTTGGAGTTGATCTGCATCTTGCATGAAGCACATCTTGTCAAAATCAGGATCACTTTGGATAATGGGGATGAAGTCATCTTTCAAAACCTTCATGTTCCGTTCAGTAGTCACCAAGCGATCAAGGAATATTATTCTGTGACTGGACATTGCCACCACATAGTCACCTGTTGAGGGTGAAGAGACTTCTCAATCATGAAATACAGTTTCTTAGTCCCCCAAATGTGCCAATTTTGCATATTGACAAAACACTCCAAATGAGAGAGGGGCTTCATCGCTAAACCAACAGCGCATACAAATTCCCATCGTGCCCTGTGGTCAACCATGTAATTTGAACATCCCAACGCAAACCATTCAGAAGTTATGACACTTTTATTTCATATAGTTCAATAATTGTCACCCGGTATGTATGGTTAACATTTCCAATAAGTTGTCATATAAATGTAGCTTTAGAACTTCTGATTGTAAACTAGAACTAAAAGTTTTTTTTACTGTGGAACAATGTTGAAATCTCTTTTAAACTTATTTACAGTAAAGTCGCAGCAGTTTGCAAGTCCTTGGTGCGGATCTTGTTCGTGCTACTGAACAATATATACTGCATACCAACATATGTTCTGTGGATGGTGCTGTTTGCACCCTTGAGGAAATGCAATCCGGATCTTTACTGGAAAATAGAAGGCCAATTTTTTCATGGGCTCCTTGCTATGGTTGCTATGTGGAGTTGGTCAGCAGGATATGATAGTAGGTGAAAATTCACTTTCCGTTGTGTATGTTATCATGAAATCTGTTGTTTGTTCATGGTGATACTGATGTTTTTGTGTTCCGACAGCTCACAAGGTGCTGTACCAGTATATACAGAAATTCTTGCTAGCACGTTCAGGTGTGAGTCTAGTACTTTGTATCTTGCATTTGATGAAATACCTGCCATTAAGAAAATTTTGAACTATATATTACAAATAAAATATGTATCTCACTTATAATACAGAGGTTGGACCTGGCGTGGTAAAAGTCCTCGAATCAGTTTGCCGCATAATCCTTGAGTATATTCTAAGTTTGAATATGATGAATTTCTGTGATACAGGAAAGCTTGTCTTCAAATCAGCATGGATTTATAAAGCATCACTCATGCAGAACTCAACTTGCCCATTTGTTGCACAATTTCCTGATAATCACAAATAAAGGCCAGTCAGCAGACTCCGTATTCCTATATTTCTGGAAAGAACTGGATGCAGTGCCCATTGCAAACTGTTAATAAAGGTCTGAGCATACAGAATAGGTTCCCAGGTATGTGAGTTGACTCTAAGACTTCTTAAGCAATAGAACCCAGTATGTTACCCTGGACACAAGTGTTCATCAGAGACTGTTAGGAGGGGCAAAGTGATGTGAAATGGTTGGTTGATTTGGGAGAAGGGACCAAACAACTAGGACACTGGTCCCATTGGGTTAGAGAAAGATGGGGAAGTAAATCTACCAAGCCCTTTCACATGAACCATCCCAGCATTTGCCTGAAGTGATTTAGGGAAATCACAGAAATCATAAATCAGGATGGCCGGACGTGGGTTTGAACCATCGTCCTTCCGATGTAAGTCCAGTGTGCTAACCACTGCATGCACCTCATTCGGTGACTTTAAATGGAAGTAGCGTGTAAGATAGGCTGTAGGGAAGGCAAATGGTCAACATCTGTTTATTGGAAGAATTCTAGGAAAGTGTTGCTCATCTGTAAAGGAGACACTGTACAGAAAGCTAATATGATCCGTTCTTGAGTACTGCCAGAATGTTTGGGATTCCCACCAAATTCTATTGAAGCAAGACATCAGAACCCAGTCCAGAGGCATGCTGCTAGATTTGTTACTGGTAGGTTAAGCCAATATGCATGTATTATGGAGATGCTTCAGGAACTAGGATGGGAATCTATATAGCAAAGATGGTGTTAAGAAAATTTAGAGAATAGGCACTTGCGTCTGACCACAGAACAGTTCTACTGTTGTCATTGTACATTTTGTCTAAGGATCTTGAAGACAAGATAAGGACTCATACGGAAATATATAGGCAGTTATTTTTTGCCTGGTCCATTTGCGAGTCAAACAGCAAAGCGAATGGGTGGTATTGGTATGAGGCACCACCTGCTGTGCAGCATATGGTGGCTTGTGCAATATGAGGTGTGATCAGAAAGTAACAGGAATTTTTGTGTTTCTTTGAAAATCTGTATTTATTGAACTACATCAACTTTGTCCACTTCAGAGTAATCCTCCTCAGATGTAATACACTTCTGCGAGTGCTTTTTTTCCAATCTTGGAAGCACTTCTGGAACACTCTCTTTTTTATGGTGTTCAGCTCTTTCAGAAATTCTGTTTTTATCTCATCAGTTGTGGCAAAACTACGTCCTTTCACGATTTTCTTCAGTGTCGGTACTAGAAAGAAGATGCAGTGGTCCATGTGCAGTGAATGTGATGGCTGAGGCAACATAATGGTTTCATTTTTTTGTCAAAAAATCATGTACAAGGGGATTCCATGGTAACCCACAGTACATTTTGAAACCAATATTTTATTATGTTGACTTATTATCAATCTATAAACTCATATTTTCTTTTTTTTATATTATCATTGTAAATTGTGTCATTCAGGCAAAGATCTTAAAGTGTTATTTAAGCAGGGAAGAGTATTAAAATCAAAGAACAAGAATGTAATTTATGTTGTGACTCGTGTTACAAATTTGGGACATCCTATTCCTAATGTGCATTTTGGGTCAAAAGTGTCCGCAAACTATTAGGAGTATGGATCTGATTTTTATCACAGAAAATGCGTATTAGGTTGGCATTCAAATGACAGAGTTACAGATTTCTAAAAAATTTATACCATGACAAATACTATAATATATTGAAAAAGACACGTGACTCAATGTTACGTGACTCAATGTTACTTGCTACTTGTTGTTGGAAAAACATTTTTCCTGCAAGCAGAGAAATGAAAATATGGCACTATGTGCTAAATAAGATAAACTTAACATTAACATTTCATTTTTTCAAACACTATGAGAAATTATAAGAGCATGACATCTGGTGTAAATTCAATTAAGTCAGAGAAATGAAAATATCCTCTTGCATTGACAACATCAAGTGTATTAATTTTCTTTATAATTTCATCACATTTCCAATAGTGACCAGCACACTCCATTGTGCTGATTAAGTAAGAATGTCAAAAAACTGCATGTACTTCTCCAGCACTGAATTTACTGTCATATTCTACTTTGTACCAGTCTCCAGTTTTCGCACTTTCTATAGTTTCTTCAGTATGATGATCTGCAGCAGCAAAATTCTTTGGAGACAGCAGATATGTTTGTAGCACTCCTTTCTTGTAGTGAAAGCAGTGAATGCCTTTTGTGTTTGGTACTGATGGTGCTGAAGAAAATATTTAAGCCAGATTAAGTTTCACATTGATTCCTTGAATTGCATTAACAGACACATGAAAGACTTGCATAGTAGTGGTACTTGCAGCTACCTGAGCGAAAGTTGATGCATCACCTACTGTGAATTTTTGCTTTTTTACTGCATTCCCCACTAGCCGTTCAGCAACTGCACCAATTCAATCTACGGTTCCTTTACCATGGGATGTAGCAAATAAGTTCCAATAAGTTTCCAAATTATGAAATGACTGAAATTGAGGTACAGCAGCAGTAATATATTTGTTTTTAAATTAGGAGGCAGGTCCATCTGACCAGATTGATGGACCAGATTGAAAGTACCTTCATATTTTCCGGTATAGTTGACAGTACCTTGCTAATGTAACCAATTGCAGCACTCAAGCCATGGCTTTATCCAGACCACTAAGTGTCTTATACGGTGACAAATTCGCTTTACTAGGTTGTTGGTCTCACATCTTATGTTGCCAATGTTTTCTACCTATCTTCCTATTTTTAGCTCTTGTTTCTTCTAACAACAGTCCTTGCTTATGTTGACTCAACTGTAGAAACTTTTGTTTCTGCTTCTGCTGGCTTTTTTGAGCTTCTTCCAGACGCTTCTTCTCAAATTCTTCATATTTTCCTTCACTCTTTAACTTTTCCCTCCTCCTACTCTGTCTTTCTGCTGCTACTGAGGGCATCCTCTTCTTCTAACCTTACAATAATACAACTGTGACTCGGATTACGTGACTCAGGCTACACATTTAATTTTCTGTGTTTACAATATTGGTTGAAAATGGGAAATTTTTAGTAATATACTTTTATACATTCACACTAAGAAGTAAATTACTGAACAAGATAAAGCTATTTCTGATATCTCTCTTGGTATAAAAATTACATTAAAGTGACTCGTGTTACATGAAAATTCATGCTGTTGTATTATATTATTTATCCCAACCATTAATTTACCCACTTCAGTTTTTCACTCATTCTGCAGTTCATTAGGGCATGTAACAGTAATATAAATAAAGATATGCTAATTCTTACCAGCCATTTAGTTGAAATGAAGGTCCAGAATCTCCAATAATTCACACTCTCATCACATGAAAACATTGGCATTATAAAAATGGCTTTGCTACAGTCATAGTTTTCTTAGGATTGCTTCATGCAAATGGCGCATAGCTTCCATTTAATATTTCTTATTGACCATATGATTATAAGGCAGGAACTTATGATGCACTATCCCTTGTAATTGAAGAACACAGTGAGAAGAATGTTCATATGTGATCAAACTTGTCGAATTTCATTTGATCTTGGCTCTTCAGGCAGTTACATTTGGAATGATTGAGCCTTGGTTTCAACATCATATCCGTATACTCAAGTTTTGTTACCCGTTATAACCTTCTTTGGAAGTTCTGGATCATTGACTACTTCATTCAGCAATTCCTAAGCAATGTCTGCATGACGTCACTTTTGATCGAAATTCAACACTTTCGTAACGAAACTGTGCTGCTATGTGTTTCACACCCAAAGCTTCCAAAAGAATGCTTGACATGAGCCAAAGGATATGTCAGCATCACCAGCTATATCTCTAATGGTGATTCGGCAATTTTCAAGAACCATTTTCTTTACTTCTTCCCCATTGTGGTGAAAATAGCCTCGGTAATGACCCATACCAGTGTTTGGCTGGTGCCTGCTTTCGTGTGGCATGATCAGCCCCAGTTGAACCGCTCTGTCAGGAGGGTAAATATGGAGTTGGATCAGTTGCGTAGGGCGGCCACTCTGTCATACATTGGATTGGTTCCTGTCGAGGCTATTGATAGGGGGGATTTCACAAGGCATGGCCTACATCCCAATAGGAAAGGGAAAGGTAAACTGGCAGGGTTGTTAGCGAAATCCATAAGGTGGGGCACTAGTACTCGTGGATGTACCTCTTTTTTAGACTAATATCAGTGGCCAATGAGAAGTTCAGGCAGGCAGGCAGGTGCTAAAGAGGTCAAAAACTCACAAAATTCTCACAACAGGAAAGTAAATAATAATGTTACCACATTTAACCAAAATATTGGTGGATTAAAGAAAAAAGTAGATTCTCACAAAAGTAAAGTAAAAACTAATGTTACCATTTTTCACCAAAATATTCCGGGATTGAAGAATAAAGTAAATGAGCTCCTGGTTTGTTTAGATGACATTGAATCTGATAATGTAATATGCCTGTCTGAGCATCACATTGTGTCTGATATGGAAAAGGTAAATATCAGTGGTTATGAACTAGCTGCACATATGAGTAGAGAGAATAAGGTGGGAGGAGGAGTTGCCATATATGTCAAAGGTTATCACTCTGTAGAAAGCTTAGATACAAAAAAGTTTTGTCTAGAGCAACATATAGAAGCAGGTGCCTGTCAACTTAAACTGAAGGAGGGCTCTTTTATAATTGTAACAGTATATAGGTCCCCTTCAGGAAACTTTCATCTATTCCTGGAAAACTTGGATGCCTTGTTGTGCTATCTGTCAGATAGGGGAAAGCAAATTATTATTTGTGGGGACTTCAATGTTGATTCACTTAAAGAGTGTAATAGGGAGAATGATCTGGAAGGCTTGCTTGGTACTTTCAATTTGACATCTGTCATTAATTTTCCTACTCGGGTAGTAAAGGACAGGACCACATTGATAGATAACACTTTTATAGACCAAGATAGGTTTAAAAACATAAATTCTTGTCCTGTTGAGAATGGCCTTTCTGATCATGGTGCTCAGCTAGTTACAGTATATGACATAGCTCCATTCAGTAATTCAAAACTACCCTCCAAAGTTGTGCGTTCAATTAATGACTCAACAATTAGGTGTTCCAGAGAAAATCGTCAGCAGTTAGACTGAGATGAGGTGTACAAGGAACCCGATGCTAATTTAAAATATAACTTATTTCATGATACATTTCTAAGAGAATTTGAAAACTGTTTCCCCAAGAAAGTAGTTAAATATAATTATAAGAAACCATGCGAAAAACCTTGGCTTACTAAAGGAATAAAAATATCTTGTAACCACAAAAGGGAACTGTATCTAACAACAAGAAAGAGTAATGACCCAGAAACAGCTAAATATTATAAAAACTACTGTGCTACATTAAGAAAGGTTATTAAAAAGTCTAGAAGCATGTGCATCATGCATGAGATTAATACCTCTGATAACAAAATCAAAACAATTTGGAATATTATTACAAGGGGGACAGGGCAACCAAGAGTACGGGATGATGGCATCACCATCAAAGAGAATGGAAGCTTGATAAACAACAAGCTGGAAGTCGAAAATATTTTGAATAATCATTTTTTAAATGTTGTAGACAAAATAGGATCTAAATGTTCATTAGAAGAAGCAAGGCATTTAATGGAAGAAGCCTTACCCACACCATTTGGTACAATTGAAATTCCACCTACCTCTCCTTCTGAAATTAGGAAGATAATAAACTCTCCCAAAAATAAAAGCTCACATGGAATTAATGGCATTTCCAGCAGGATAATAAAAGCCTGTTCCCAAGAAATAAGTGGGATTCTTAGCCACATATGTAATAGCTCTCTGAAGTGGGTATTTTCCCAGATAGACTGAAGTATGCCATTGTTAAACCACTGCATAAAAAAGGGGATACGTCTGATGTCAACAACTAGTGCGCAATCTCTCTTCTGACTGCCTTATCCAAAATTCTTGAAAAAGTAATGTATTATAGAGTAGCTTCAAACCTTTGTAAAAATAAAATTTTAACAAAATGTCAGTTTGGTTTCTAGAAGGGTTTTTCAACGGAAAATGCTATCTATACTTTCACTAATGAAATATTAAATGCTCTGAGTAACCGGAAGTCATCCGTTGGGATCTTTTGTGATCTATCAAAGGCTTTTGATTGTGTAAATCATGGAATACTTCTAGATAAGCTCAAGTACTGTGGTATGAATGGGACAGTGAGGGTTTAAATCATACCTAACTGGAAGAGTGCAGAAAGTTGAAATAAACAGTTCACATAATATGCAAAAAACTGGTGATTTCTCAAACTGGGGAATAATCAAGAATGGGGTGCCACAAGGTTCGGTCTTGGGTCCTCTGCTGTTCTTAATATGTATTAATGACTTGCCATTCTATATTCACAAAGATGCAAAGCTGGTACTTTTTGCCGATGATACAAGTATAGCTATCACACCCAATAGTCAAGAATTAACTGGTGAAATTGTAAATGATGTTTTTCAGAAAATCATTAAGTGGTTCTCTGCAAATGGGCTCTCATTAAACTTTGACAAAACACAGTATATACAGTTTCACGCAGTAAATGGAATGACACCATTAATAAATACAGACTTCGATCAGAAATCGGTAGCTAAGGTAGAATATTCAAAATTTCTAGGTGTATGCATTGATGAGGGGTTGAACTGGAAAAAAACACACTGAGGATCTGCTGAAACGTTTGAGTTCAGCTACTTATGCTATTAGGGTCATTGCAAATTTTGGCAATATACATCTGAGTAAATTAGCTTACCACGCCTATTTTCATTCTCTGCTTTCGTATGGCATCATATTCCGGGGTAACTCATCATTGAGTAAAAGAGTGTTCATTGCACAAAAGCGTGTAATCAGAATAATTGCTGTAGCTCATCCATGATCATCCTGCAGACACTTATTTAAAGAACTGGAGATCTTCACTGTAGCCTCACAATATATATATATATATATATATATATATATATATATATATATATATATATATATATATATATATATATACACACACACACACACACACTCCTGGAAATGGAAAAAGAACACATTGACACCGGTGTGTCAGACCCACCATACTTGCTCCGGACACTGCGAGAGGGCTGTACAAGCAATGATCACACGCACGGCACAGCTGACACACCAGGAACCGCGGTGTTGGCCGTCAAATGGCGCTAGCTGCGCAGCATTTGTGCACCGCCGCCGTCAGTGTCAGCCAGTTTGCCGTGGCATACGGAGCTCCATCGCAGTCTTTAACACTGGTAGCATGCCGCGACAGCGTGGATGTGAACCGTATGTGCAGTTGACGGACTTTGAGCGAGGGCGTATAGTGGGCATGCGGGAGGCCGGGTGGACGTACCGCCGAATTGCTCAACACGTGGGGCGTGAGGTCTCCACAGTACATCGATGTTGTCGCCAGTGGTTGGCGGAAGGTGCACGTGCCCGTCGACCTGGGACCGGACCGCAGCGACGCACGGATGCACGCCAAGACCGTAGGATCCTACGCAGTGCCGTAGGGGACCGCACCGCCACTTCCCAGCAAATTAGGGACACTGTTGCTCCTGGGGTATCGGCGAGGACCATTCACAACCGTCTCCATGAAGCTGGGCTACGGTCCCGCACACTGTTAGGCCGTCTTCCGCTCACGCCCCAACATCGTGCAGCCCGCCTCCAGTGGTGTCGCGACAGGCGTGAATGGAGGGACGAATGGAGACGTGTCGTCTTCAGCGATGAGAGTCGCTTCTGCCTTGGTGCCAATGATGGTCGTATGCGTGTTTGGTGCCGTGCAGGTGAGCGCCACAATCAGGACTGCATACGACCGAGGCACACAGGGCCAACACCCAGCATCATGGTGTGGGGAGCGATCTCCTACACTGGCCGTACACCACTGATGATCGTCGAGGGGACACTGAATAGTGCACGGTGCATCCAAACCGTCATCGAACCCATCGTTCTACCATTCCTAGACCGGCAAGGGAACTTGCTGTTCCAACAGGACAATGCACGTCCGCATGTATCCCGTGCCACCCAAAGTGCTCTAGAAGGTGTAAGTCAACTACCCTGGCCAGCAAGATCTCCGGATCTGTCCCCCATTGAGCATGTTTGGGACTGGATGAAGCGTTGTCTCACGCGGTCTGCACGTCCAGCACGAACGCTGGTCCAACTGAGGCGCCAGGTGGAAATGGCATGGCAAGCCGTTCCACAGGACTACATCCAGCATCTCTACGATCGTCTCCATGGGAGAATAGCAGCCTGCATTGCTGCGAAAGGTGGATATACACTGTACTAGTGCCGACATTGTGCATGCTCTGTTGCCTGTGTCTATGTACCTGTGGTTCTGTCAGTGTGATCATGTGATGTATCTGGCCCCAGGAATGTGTCAATAAAGTTTCCCGTTCCTGGGACAATGAATTCACGGTGTTCTTATTTCAATTTCCAGGAGTGTATATATATATATAATGGAAGGAAACATTCCACGTGGGAAAAATTATATATATAAAAAAACAAAGATGAGGTGACTTACCGAACAAAAGCGCTGGCAGGTCGATAGACACACAAACAAACACAAACATACACACAAAATTCAAGCTTTCGCAACAAACTGTTGCCTCATCAGGAAAGAGGGAAGGAGAGGGGAAGACGAAAGGAAGTGGGTTTTAAGGGAGAGGGTAAGGAGTCATTCCAATCCCGGGAGCGGAAAGACTTACCTTAGGGGGACAAAAAGGACAGGTATACACTCGCACACACGCACATATCCATCCACACATACAGACACAAGCAGACATATATATATATATATATATATATATATATTCACTTATGAAATTTGTTATTAACAATCCAAACAAACTCAAAAGTACAAAAGTAATAGCAGTGTACATGGCTACAACACTAGGAGAAAGGATGATCTTCACTACTCAAGGTTAAATCTAACTTTAGCTCATATGGGGGTTAATTATGCTGCCACAAAAGTCTTTGGTCACTTACCTAATAGCATCAAAAGTGTTGACAGATAGCCATATAGCATTTAAAAGGAAATTAAAAGAATTTCGTAATGGCAACTCCTTCTATTCATTAGATGAATTTTTGGATATAGTAAGTGGGTAATTTCCCAACGCCCCCCCCCCTCACACACACACACACACACACACACACACACACACAAATTAAGTTTCATGTAATATTTTGTGTAATGTAATATCTTGTATAGACACCTTTTATTAACCTGACACGTTCCACATCATTACGAAGTGTCGTATTCATGATCTATGGAACAAGTACTAATCTAATCTAATCTAATTGTTGTCAGTAATTGATGTGCTAGAGCATACAGGGTGGTCGTCATCTTAAACATCATCTTGATCCTCTATGAAACATTTTTACAACTCTAAAACTCTTGTCTTACTCATAGTAGATTCGCCACAAGCTACAGTCAACAGTTTGAATGTGGTGCTGAAGTTTATTCCATTTTTCAGGCAAAATTTAATGCAGATTCTTTGATCCATCTTTTTAGGAAGTAAGCATTTACCGAGCACTTGAAAACTCGTATTACCTTTTCAACTGTCGGCAGTAAACTTAGTTTTCAAATCAGCGGAATATGCAAACATCCATCAAGAACATATGTACCAACAAGATAAAAATATGAAAATCATTCATATAAAGCCTGCAAATATTGAATTGTAATTTGTTGATAAAAATTTTGTGTTTGGTTACTAAACATGTGGAAATAAATTAAAATTTGATAAAGGCATGTGAAGTGCCTTATTATTAAATAAAAAGATAATGTACATCAATAATACTGTTCTGTCTCTAGAAAAATAAAAAGTATTTTATATTTAATGTTTCACATTTTTATACAAAATTTTAATTTATTGTGAACACTTGCATTTTTGTGTTATTACTAATTAGTAATTGTGAAAGTTGTCAGTGGCCTCTCTCATGTTGGATTTGGGATTTTCACTGTGCTTTTAGCCAGCAGCGAAGATGAACTTGCTCAACTAATAACAAAAGTAAAGGATGTTAGTCTACTGTATTGATTAGACATCAATCTCAGAAAGTTGAAACTTGTAATAATTGATTGAGGAGCACATGTCTAAATCACAGGTAGATTAAAGGAACTGAATATTGTGCATTCTGTCCCGTATCCCGAGTCAGCCATTTGCGACACAGGAAGTTGTGAAGATGAGAGGAAAAAGTGGATCACACTAGGGCAAATAGCTACCAAGCAGCTCGCCAAGATCTATCAGAACAGAGTGACAATGTACAGTAAAATGATCCGGCTAGCCTTCTTTTACGGTTGTGAGACATGTACCCTCAAGTCTAGAGAAAGGCAGAGCACTGATGCCTTCAAGCTTTGGTGCTAGCAGAGAATGCTGCACATAAAATGGATCAGACAAGAAGAATAAATGTGCCCATTATTAAGCAACTTAACATCACCTTTCTTCTTGGGTTAAATTAAAAAATTCTCCAAATATCTGGGCATGTTGTGAGAAGAGGCAGAGAAAAAGAGTAAAAAAAAAATATCACAGTGGGAAAGATAAGAGTGCATGACACTGGGGGAAGGGGTACAGTGAGCAGGTGGATGGACCAAATTGAGATAATCTGTTAATTGTCCATGTTGGAGATTCTTTGTTTCTGGGGTCATGACACTCAGCAATGACTAGAGTGAATTTTGATGATTGATTACAATAAATATATGTTACTGTTATTAAAAATTATGATTAAATATTTGTTAATTGACATTTCCATTCATTAGAAGGTTTACTCATTGCTGAGTTCCACAATCACATTTTGTTAAGTAATTGAATAGTCAACTAGACATTGCTATCCACAGAAATCTTCATATGGGGTCTGATAGAATGTACATTAGGGTTTCAATCACGTATTATGGTGTCACTGTTTTGTCTGCGTGAAAGAATAATTCGTTTACTGCATTGAGGAAGGATGGTCATTTGTAAATATGCCCTTGTAGAGTTCAGAGCATTGAGCATTCACCATTGAGGCATATTTCAAGATAATACGTGTCCCCATCACTGCTCAACAACTTGCTCCTCACCATTTTGAGTTAAAACAACATGATAAAGTCCAAAATCATTGGAGGACAGTACGGTGGGTATGACGATTCAGGACTACTGCATCTTGTGCAAAGGAGGAAAGCCCAGAGTGACAAAGGACATATTGTGGAGTGAGTGGAGGTGATGCATAAAGTACTCATCCGAAGTCCTCACCCCTCTGTTGTCAGATGTACCTTGGCCCTGATAGTGTCGGTGATAACCTGCAGTTCCATCCATAAAAATTTCAGCTTTACAGAAGCTCAATAAACAAAATAAAGTTGGCCAATGAGGCTTTGCATTGTGCTTAGGACATTTAGCAGATGTGAAACAACATAGTGATGTTGGGTGAGGCCCATTTTCATCTAGACGGTGATGCTAATAAATAGAATTTCAGGTGCTGAACACTACACAGTGGAGGTGATCAATGTCGGCAGCGTGAACGTGTGGCTGCGTGGTGTTGCATGGTTTCATTTGGCACCATTAATCCATACTTTTTTGAGAATCTTGATGGCTAAGCAGTGATGGTTGCAGTAGCCCTGGTCAGTCATACTGGCTGGTGGCTGTTAGTTCAGTATTGCCGGGTCATAAGTCGCTTGCACTTCATAGTCACATAGGCCTCTGCTACTTGTTGTAATAGTCTCTGCACTGGTACAAAGCAATATAATTACATTTTTGCGGTGAAATATTGATTTAGGCTCTGCATAATTGGTCTGTGTTAAATATTCTTAACGCACTGACATTAGCTATAAGGTAGCTGAAGTCTAGGTCTGCAATAGAACCAAACTGCTATAGGACTAGTCACTATAAATAGCACCTACCTTGTGCAGTCGCTGAGTACCCCAATTCCCAGTGGAATCGAATCTGATATGTATTTTTGGGTGCGAATGAATACAAATACCAGCAACACATTTTGCTTACAATATAGTATTTTATCAAATTATTACTCAAGAAATGTTGATTTTGTAACTATTCAGTAAATTGAGAGAAAAGTGTGTAATGTCCCGTCTCAATTTTTTTCACTTATCATACTCGTCATATGTAAAGGTTTTTTTTTTTTTTTTTTTTTTTTTAATTACTGCTACCAGTCACAAACTTTGTCAACTGTTGTATTACTGATTTATTTAGCGACATGTTTCGAGGTAATACCTCATCTTCAGGCTAAATTGCACATTACAAAAACAACTTTACAATAAGGCCATGCTGATGTTACGTAGTCTTTTCGTAAATGCTGTGGTCATCCTGTGGAAGAAGAGAAAACTTAGTAAGAGGTGATGTCACTTTGGAAGGAGGACTGATGTTTGCATGAAAATGTTTTGAATGGTCATTCACTTTTTTCTTCTGGCTGGCAGTCTCGTTGTGATGTGCTGGGGTGCCTCCATTTCCATGGCTCTCATGGTCACTGTTCACAAGTTGTCACTAACATAGCAGTAACTTGGAAACACGTGACCAGGAGCACTCTTGTGTCGACTTAAATATGAGGTCGATGCGAACATCTGCAGAACAGTGCTGAATCAGAGCCCCCAAGCATTTTTCTGTCAATTTCTCCCACCCACCGTTGTATGGTGTAGGCCCATCGTGTAGAATCTCTTCAGTTTTAGATGGGATATCATTGTACTGGCTTCTGAAAAACATTTTTGTGTTATACTGTAAGTTGTGCATGTTTCAGTCACAACAGGTCTTTTGTGCAAAATCATCAGCTGCCTGTAAGGTAGTACGTGTATTCTGAAACATTAATACACCCATTTTGTATAATGTATAGTCCATAGCATTTGCAATATTGTTGATACTGCTCAAAAGTTTTTTATTTGTTCATGAGACCCAGAAAATATTAGATACAGGCTCCCAGGTACATGCTATTTTTCTTGACTTCCGGAAGGCGTTCGATACAGTTCCGCACTGTCGCCTGATAAACAAAGTAAGAGCCTAGGGAATTTCAGACCAGCTGTGTGGCTGGATTGAAGAGTTTTTAGCAAACAGAACACAGCATGTTGTTCTCAATGGAGAGACGTCTACAGACGTTAAAGTAACCTCTGGCGTGCTACAGGGGAGTGTTATGGGGCCATTGCTTTTCACAATATATATAAATGACCTAGTAGATAGTGTCGGAAGTTCCATGCGGCTTTTCGCGGATGATGCTGTAGTATACAGAGAAGTTGCAGCATTAGAAAATTGTAGCGAAATGCAGGAAGATCTGCAGCGGATAGGCACTTGGTGCAGGGAGTGGCAACTGACCCTTAACATAGACAAATGTTATATATTGCGAATACATAGAAAGAAGGATCCTTTATTGTATGATTATATGATAGCGGAACAAACACTGGTAGCAGTTACTTCTGTAAAATATCTGGGAGTATGCGTGCGGAACGATTTGAAGTGGAATGATCATATAAAATTAATTGTTGGTAAGGCGGGTACCAGGTTGAGATTCATTGGTAGAGTGCTTAGAAAATGTAGTCCATCAACAAAGGAGGTGGCTTACAAAACACTCGTTCGACCTATACTTGAGTATTGCTCATCAGTGTGGGATTTGTACCAGATCGGTTTGACGGAGGAGATAGAGAAGATCCAAAGAAGAGCGGCGCGTTTCGTCACAGGGTTATTTGGTAACCGTGATAGCGTTACGGAGATGTTTAATAAACTCAAGTGGCAGACTCTGCAAGAGAGGCGCTCTGCATCGCGGTGTAGCTTGCTCGCCAGGTTTCGAGAGGGTGTGTTTCTGGATGAGGTATCGAATATATTGCTTCCCCCTAATTATACCTCCCGAGGAGATCACGAATGTAAAATTAGAGAGATTAGAGCGCGCACGGAGGCTTTCAGACAGTCGTTCTTCCCGCGAACCATACGCGACTGGAACAGGAAAGGGAGGTAATGACAGTGGCACGTAAAGTACCCTCCGCCACACACCGTTGGGTGGCTTGCGGAGTATAAATGTAGATGTAGATGTAGAAGTTTTAATTTTCCTGAGGTTGCAGAAAAAATTATAGTTTACAACTTGCTGTCAATTGTTTTTCTCTATTTTTGCGACTAAATGTAATTAGCCACTTTTTATGCTTTGTGTAGCCATTTATACAGGCCAGTGAGAGATGGGAGGGGTGTTGCAATAGATCTCATTGTTTACTCGTGACCTGACTGTGAAATATGCTTCTTATCATCGCTAATCATTTTTGAAAGGCTGTAAGTGAGCTTGAAACAATATCTTCAGCAAAGGAAGCTTTATTTTATTGCTTAGTGTGTCATTTGTTGGTAATAGTGGTATATTCACACTGTAAGAAGACGCTTGATAGGTAACTGGTGGGAATTGCTGCTTCGATTGCAATTGAACGCTGATATTTAGTACTGATTCCTTTCCAATTGCTACCAACTTTAGACAACAAACAACTCTGTGTGTAATGGCGCCAACATATCAACATGGTTCCATAATCAATTACACAAAGCATTTCTGCTCCTGTAGATATAGATGCACTGAAAATTGTCTTCTGTCAGTTCACGATAGCAGCAGTCAGAAATCGGTCAGCATTGGTAGACTTCATTTTATTTCTGTTGAGTCAAATAGTCCCTTTGGCCAACTTGCCAAGAATCTTCTTAGAGAGTGTAATGTAGTACATGCTTAGCTAACAACTCGGACTCAAGAAACGATGTAGGATGTACTGTCTACACTATATTCCACATTATGTTTTAGCGATGAACAATATGGGGAATTTGATTGCACAGCAGTCTAGCTGTGCTGATAGTCAAGTTAACAACAGTGTGTCAAATAATTGAAAATGGCAGTGGCACCATAGCATGACTTTTTCCCATGGCTTCCTTTGTTGCATGTAGCAGCAGTGAGCTCAAAATATGGAAGTGAGAATGACTTGCAAAGAAAGTACCTTGTTTTACTCTTTCTCACTACTTTCTGTTTCTCCTACCTTTAAGTATATTTCTGTAGAGACCCACATATGGAGCATTATGCGCTGCTATGAACAGTACTGTACAACTACTCACAATCCATCTTGTGTCTTTTTCTATATATAGCCTAAACTGAAATTAATTTTTGAATTACTTCAAAAATTATTTAAATGGGTTAAAGTTTATATGGTTTATGCTAACTCAGTTGCAGATAACATATTTAACACAAGTTAGTTGTTCCTCTCTCTGCTTCATATGCCTTTTAAGTACAGGGTGGTCCATTGATAGTGACCGGGCCAAATATCTCACGAAATAAGCATCAAACGAAAAAAGTACAAAGAGCGAAACTCGTCTAGCCTGAAGGGGGAATCCAGATGGCGCTGCCATAGGTCAAACGGATATCAACTGTGTTTTTTTTTTTAAATAGGAACCCCCATTTTTTATTACATATTCCTGTAGTACGTAAAGAAATATGAATGTTTTAGTTGGACCATTTTTTTGCTTTGTCATAGACGGCGCTGTAATAGTCACAAACGTATAAGTACGTGGTATCACATAACATTCCCCTAGTGCGGACGGTATTTGCTTCGTGATACAATACCCGTGTTAAAATGGACCGTTTACCAATTGCGGAAAAGATCGATATCGTGTTGATGTATGGCTGTTGTGATCAAAATGCCCAGCGGGCGTGTTCTATGTGTGCTGCTCGGTATCTTGGACAACATCATCCAAGTGTCCGGACCGTTCACCGGATAGTTACGTTATTTAAGGAAACAAGAACTGTTCAGCCAAATGTGAAACGTCAACCATGACCTGCAACAAATCATGATGCCCAAGTAGGTGTTTTAGCTGCTGTTGTGGCTAATCCACACATCAGTAGCAGACAAATTGCACAAGAATCGGGAATCTCAAAAACGTCAGTGTTGAGAATGCTACAGTAACATCGATTGCACCCGTACCATATTTCTATGCACCAGGAATTGCATGGTGACAACTTTGAACATCGTATACAGTTCTGCCACTGGGCACAAGAGCAATTACGGGACGATGACAGATTTTTTTCACGCGTTCTATTTAGCGACGAAGCGTCATTCACCAACAGCGGTAACGTAAACTGGCATAATATGCACTATTGGGCAAGGGAAAACCTACGATGGCTGCGACAAGTGGAACATCTGCGACCTTGACATGTTAATGTCTGGTGCAGCATTATGGGAGGAAGGATAGCTGGCCCCCATTTTACCGATGGCAATCTAAATAGTGCAGTGTATGCTGATTTCCTACATAATGTTCTACCGATGTTACTACAAGACGTTTCACTGCATGACAGAATGGTTATGTACTTCCAACATGATGGATGTCTGGCACATAGCTCATCTGCTGTTGAAGCGGTATTGAATAGCATATTTCGTGGCAGATGGGTTGGTCGTCGAAGCACCATACCATGGCCTGCACGTTCACCAGATCTGACGTCCCCAGATTTCTTTCTGTGGTGAAAGTTGAAGGATATTTGCTGTTGTGATCCACCGATAACGCCCGACAACATGCGTCAGCGCGTTGTCAATGCATGTGCGAACATTACGGAAGGTGAACTACTCGCTGTTGAGAGGAATGTTGTTACATGTCTTGCCAAATGCACTGAGGTTGACGGACATCATTTTGAGCATTTATTGCATTAATGTGGTATTTATAGGTAATCACACTGTAACAGCATGCGTTCTCAGAAATGATAAGTTCACAAAGGTACATGTATCACACTGGAACAACCTAAATAAAATGTTCTGTATTTTAATTTAAAAAACCTACCTGTTACCAACAGCTTGTCTAAAATTGTGAGCCGTATGTTTATGACTATTACAGCGCCATCTATCGCAAAGCAAAAAAGTGGTCCAACTAAAACATTCATATTTCTTTATGTACTACACGAATATGTAATAAAAAATGGGGGTCCCTATTTAAAAAAACGCAGTTGATATCCGTTTGATCTATGGCAGCGCCATCTAGCGGGCCAACCAAAGCGCCATCTGGTTTCCCCCTTCAAGCTAGCCGAGTTTCGTTCTTTGTACTTTTTTTGTTTGATGCTTATTTTGTGAGTTATTTGGCGTGGTCACGATCAGTGGACCACCTTGTATACAGATCCTACTTTTTTGGAGTGTCATTCGAGCATTGTTCATTTGTTTTATATAAATAATGAAATGTTTAAATAAATTTCAAATAATTGCTTGTTAAATAAAACCACACAAATTTCTAAGATGGAAAAACTGAATATTTTGAATCAGCAAGCACTAGTGTTACAGCAAAATATTTTTAATGGGGTCAAAACTTTCTGAGAATTTGATACTATGGAATTTTAAATATGTATCAAGTTTGTCATTAAAATCATTCTGTTTCTGGTAAACTAACCACACCTTAGGATTTAGCACCACATGAATTAATGTATGACTAATCTGGAATAAATAGGCTGTAAAAGAATTTTTGTATTTATTTTGTAACTGTTGTTTGAAGTAAACTACAAAAAGGAAAAAAATAGTATTTACTTACCCAAAGAATTGTATCGGAGAGAGTGAGAATGTTCTACCTGGCTTTGTTCCTCGTAATCCACTCATAAATGGGACATGTTAAACCTTAACTGAACTACAGAAAGAAATAGTTTTGCTGTTAGTTGAATGCGATTCAGGTAGCAGCTATCTGTAGGTGAGGTGTATATAACTTTTCAAGGCAAGTGAACACAGATGTCATATCCTTGTCCTCCAAATGAGACTTGAGTCCCTTTTGTTCCCCAAATTAATCAAAAAAATGCACATGCACGAGAAAACAGAAGTAGTGGAATGAACGCTGGCAGAGAATGGATCCAAAAGAACTGTCTTTAAAAAAAAAAAAATTAAATTAAGGGTCGTAGCCAGTAAGAAAAAAGATCTAAAAGGTATCTTAACAGGCTGCTGAAAAGATGGTCGCAATAATTGTGTGAATGGTTACAATATGAATCCCTGAGTCTGGTTTCGAATGGAACTGAAAATTTCCAAGAGTGATTTCACTATGAAGAATGATGTGTCAAGTTGTTGTGCCAGCTAAACCAAGCAATGCAAATGGAAATTGGGGGAACTCTTGGATGTGGATTTCAGTATGTTCAAAGTTTCTGACAGGAATGCTGAATACAGAGCACTTCAGAGAACAAACTTAACACTTTGTCAACAGGTCCTGAGTTTACATGGGATCCATGTATCATCCATTATGGACAGATCTCGAGGTAACAAGTGTTTCGTGCACACTGTCTGTAGATGCCATTTGCTGTGATATATTTTAACTATTTTGTATATTTAGGTTTTTACGTGAATACTGTAGTCGTTTTTATGAAATTTGATTGCCTTCAATGTATTTTTTTGTTTATTTAGCAATTTGATCATATTTTGATATTCCTGCTTTTAGATATGGCCCTGTTAAGAAAACCAGGGTTGTGATTCTCCTGATAAACATGGAATTCTCAGATTATTACATTTTACAAGGAAAAAATCAGGAAAATCTCGGGGAATTTAAGAAATTTTGTAGAATCTATGAAATTTTGTACTTTGGACCTAACATTGGAATTTAATTTTATTGAACTTTATAAATCATAAGTTTTAAAATATTAATATTTCAAAGTGTGTTGATTATTTGAAAATAATACTATATAAATTTGTGATGTTTAAAAACTGTGATTAAACTACAGCTGAGAGGAAAGAAAAGTTGTTACTGTGAAATGCTAACCATCCCCCTCCCCCCTCTCCCTCCAGGAGCTTCACATGACTTAATCTTCCTCCCCGTACCTGGAATTCTCGGGGAGAGGGGGGGGGGGGGGGTTGTAAGTCTGAGTAGCCAGCCTAGAAATCAGAAGGAAATGAATGAATCTGAAGCACATTCAGAGGTTATTGACAATGACTATGCAGATGTTCATAACGATAATGAAGATCTGGATGACTGCAAATGTGAGTTTTTGTGGTTTTGAGGACATTTAAAGTGAGAGTGGAATCATTAGATCTGTAAAGAAATGAAAGTGGCAGTGTTTTCAAATGAGTCTGGCGATAATGATGAAGGTGACTCTTCTTGTGAATGATTCATTTTGTTGTAGTTTTAACCCTTTTGAGACAATGCACAAGTTAAGCCACAAGCTCATAGCCTGGCTTATAAAATTTTGATGCCAGTTTCCTTTTGAAATACAAGACAGGATGTTTGTGTGTAAATGTGACAAAAGTAATTCCTGTATGGAAGATGGAAAGGACTGCTGTTGTACTGAATGTGCTCTGGTGTGCAGTTTCAAGCAGTCAAGAAGGTGCTTAAAGGCTTGAGCAGGCTGTGGCAGCGGACCGTAGCAAGCCACAGGAAAGCTGATTCAGTAAGGCATACACCTGTATCTAGGGGTTCCGTTCATTATCAGGGATTCTGATAGTATTTACTCCATAGCAAACTTACAAACATTGAATGCGCCCACCACAGCATGCAAAACCTGGTCACCTTAATTCTAAATTTCCTCTTCCTTACTTAATATTGAAAATGTGCTGATTTTCCCAGATGAATATTCACATTAACGTAATGTTTCATGAGAAGCAGTTCATTTAGATATACCCTGTTAATTCAGAAAGTTCAGAGATTGGATTAATAAAAATTAGAGGAACGTTAAGATGGTGGTTTTAGTGCTTCAGGTGTTCTACATAGTATTTCCGTCTGAGTACAATGAACAGGACATTCATATGACCATGTGAAACTGTCAGAAAAGTCATTCTTTTGGATGTTGTTTGACTCACATCTCACATTTGCTTGAATGTTACTTATTTCATCAATGTTTTGACCTTCATGTGAATTTCTTCACCTTGTCATTTCGTGGTAGGTCCGTATTGATATGACCGAGCAAAGTCACTATTGTTGAATTTTTTCAGAAAAGAATTGTCTATGTTTTGCATTTCAAGCAAGTTGCAGCATGTGTTCACTTGTTTTTGCTTGGGAGTTGAGGTGTGCGGGACAGACTTTGCAAACACTTTTCTCTTCTTCAAAACATTCTGTAGACTGTGTTGAACACTTGATTTAGAGATTTTGCGCCACTTTGATTTGTGACACAACACTATTTAACAGTCCTTACTCACAGCTGACTAGTCAAATGCACATCTGTTGTTTACAGTTGTTAGTTCAAGTTCCACGATAGTCACAGCTCTGATTTCACTTACACTCCAGGAATAAAAGCAGTTTTTGAACTTTTTATAGATGGATGGTGTATTAAGTTTGATATCGTTGTGATCCACATTTGAGCTCGGTTTTTATGAAACTCCTTACGTTAGTGTTGGCTGACTGATTCAAAAGATTTAATGTTAATTTATAATGTAATGTGTGTCGCTAGAATGGAGCAGCATAGTGGGATGCAAACTAATAGAAATAGTGGGGGGAAACATAGTAAGCCGGACTTGGGTGTCAAGACTTGGGGGATGAGATTGTAAAGAACTGGGTGTGTGTGCTCTGTTTTGAGGACACGTATAATGAAGTTTGTGTTTATTATTTATTTGGGTTTCTGTCATAGTTGTGTACAGTTTCTTAGTGGTGACTGTGTCTTGAACATTAACATTCCTTCTCAAACCATAGTGGGCATTTCACCTGTTTGTTAAAGGATAATTCCACTGATAATACAGATCCATATAACAGTTGTAGTATGACCATAATACAGAAGAGGTACATTCAAAAGACTAATGTACACTCTGAATTGCTGGTCCTTTTAAGACCAAAATGTTGTAATTTACATAAGTTTGTGTTCGAGGTGATTTCTGAGTGGCGCATGGTCAGGCGCATATTGCAAATGTTGGGTCTTATGTTATTTTGCAGTTAAAATTCAAATTGTGACTTAGAATTATTCCATATGTGAGGTCATAGAGGGACGTGAGAGTTTTTGAGGGGAAGTTAATTCACAGTTTTATTAGTTATTCAAGAATTGTGAGGGACATTTTGAGTCAGCTGTTGCGAATTTGGCTGTCAGTTAACGTTTCTGAGATAACTACTAACAACAAAGTTGTCTTTTAATGAATAAACTATCATAATTAAAAGTAATCCCTTGTGTTGCTTTGCTCGTTTGATAAAATCACCTGCAGATACAATCAAACGGTGGAAAATCCTGATGGAATGTAACAATATTATGGGAAGGAAAGAGTTGTCACTCACCATATAGTAGAGATGCTGAATCACAGATAGGCATAACAAAAAGGTTTTCACACTTAGTGCTGACAGCCAGTGGCCTTTGTTAACAATAGACACACAACTCACTCTCTCTCTCTCTCTCTCTCTCTCTCTCTCTCTCTCTCTCTCTCTCTCTCACACACACACACACACACACACACACACACACACACACACACACTCTGTTAATCCAGAATTTATGTAGTGTGGTTACAGTTGCTTGAGACTGCAGTCGTGTGTGTGTGTGTGTGTGTGTGTGTGTGTGTGTGTGTGCGCGCACGCGCTCGCTCGCATTTGTGAGTCTATTGTTGACAAAGGCCGTTGGCCAAAAGCGTTAAGTGTGAAAATCTTTTTGTTGTGCCTATCTGCGACTCAGCATCTCCGCTATATAGTGGGTGAGTGGCAACTTTCCTTCTCATTATATTGCAACTGCAGATACATTTATTTATTTATAATGCAGTTACGAAGCCTGCAAAAAACTTTATAAACTTGACATTTTTAGAGTTCTGTACCTCATTTATTGGTGGAAATGGAATCCTTAAGAGATCACTTCGTTGTACATCTGCCCTTTCTGTCTGTCAATCAGGCCAAATTATAAGACCTTTTCTTTCCCCCAAGAACAGGTAGAGTGATCAGGTTGAAATTTATCATATTTGCTAATGTCTACAGTTCCGTGGGGTGCGTAAAAAATGTAAACTTGTAAGTCAGTGCCATCAAAAGTTGCAGCCATTTGTGTTGCATATTTTGATACTCACAAATCAACTCGTCAGAACCTATATGGTACTTCCTGCTGATCTAGAATGATGAAATTTCAGAAGAACCAAGGTCTCACAGTACAAGTAAAGGAAAAAAATCCAAAAATTTTTAATTCGTAATTATATCACATTCTTTTCCATTTGTTACCTGTCTGCCCACCTTCCATCCGTATGTCTGTCTGTCTGTTAAGACCCCTTTTTCACAGGAACAGTTAGAGGTATAAAGCTGAAATTTATATCACATAATAAGATCTATAGTCCCTTTCCACTGTAAAAGATATACGCTTCTAAGTCGATATTATCAAAAGATATGGCCATATGTACCACGTATTTTGATACACGCGCCAAGCCATTGAGCCGTACAAAGTATAACTGTTATCTACAGGATATTTCAAAATTCATGTTACACAACTCTGGAGATTGTAGAGGGGACTTTGTAGATCAAGTCTTACGTGGGAACACATGTCCGGAAGCTTCGTCCAACAATACCACAGAGTGTAAATAGTTATAGGTGCTGGTGCCTGTAAATGTGTGTATATACAGGGTGATACCTTGATATTACAAACCTTTTGGGATCATGGAGAAGGATAAGTGTTTCAATTTGAGGTAAGGGTCCCTGTACTGGAAACAAACAGAGTTGAAAGTTATAAGCGAAAACTGTTCTGATTCCTCTGACAGTGGAACACGTATATGTATTGGTATTTTTGTTGCTAGGATTGTAGAGTAGTCAACTGTCAGAGGCAGTAGTATGGACCAAAACAAGGACAAAAGTCTGGTAAACATGGGATCTAAAATGCGTACCTGTGGAGCTATGAGCACTATTCGTCTTCACACTGTAAAATACATCTCCTCTACTGAAAGCTCATAGCTCTTAACTTATGTATTTTAGAGCCCATGTTTACTAGATTTTTTTTTCTATATGATGGAAGGAAACATTCCACGTGGGAAAAATTATATATAAAAACAAAGATGAGGTGACTTACCGAACAAAAGCGCTGGCAGGTCGATAGACACACAAACATACACACAAAATTCAAGCTTTCGCAACAGACTGTTGCCTCACCAGGAAAGAGGGAAGGAGAGGGGAAGACGAAAGGAAGTGGGTTTTAAGGGAGAGGGTAAGGAGTCATTCCAATCCCGGGAGCGGAAAGACTTACCTTAGGGGGAAAAAAAGGACAGGTATACACTCGCACACACGCACATATCCATCCACACATACAGACACAAGCAGACATATGTCTGCTTGTGTCTGTATGTGTGGATGGATATGTGCGTGTGTGCGAGTGTATACCTGTCCTTTTTTTCCCCCTAAGGTAAGTCTTTCCGCTCCCGGGATTGGAATGACTCCTTACCCTCTCCCTTAAAACCCACTTCCTTTCGTCTTCCCCTCTCCTTCCCTCTTTCCTGGTGAGGCAACAGTCTGTTGCGAAAGCTTGAATTTTGTGTGTATGTTTGTGTTTGTTTGTGTGTCTATCGACCTGCCAGCGCTTTTGTTCGGTAAGTCACCTCATCTTTGTTTTTATATATAAAAAGATTTTTTTTTTCTTGTTTATGACCATACTACCATCAGCCTTCCCTAAAATCTTAGCAACAACAGTACCAGTACATGTACTCCACTGTCAGAGATATCAAAATGGTTTTAGCTTAGAACTTTAAACTTGTTTGTTTCTGGCATAGGTACCCTTATTTCAAATTGATACCTTCTCCATCACCCTTCAAAGTTTGAAACATAATCATGGAATTATCCTCTATATACATGTATTTACAGGTGCCGGTGGCTGTAATGTTAACATTCTTTAGTGTAGTTGGATGACATTTCCAGACATGGATTCCTATCTAAAACTTGATCTATTAAGTCCCCTCTACAACCTCTTGAAGTGTGTAACATGAATTCTGAAACACACTGTACATAAGTAATTGTCTATAGAACACTCGGAGGACGAATGCTACATGCAGTTGTCCATTTCTTTCAAATAGGAATAATTTTTCAGCAGTGTGCAATCAATCTCTAGGCAGCATCTGATGGGTCAAAATCATTTAAAGTAAATCAGATTGTGCATTTATAGCCCCCTCTCACAAAACAGTTGTAAAAATGGAATGGTCACTAGAAAGACATTAAATGACATATTCCAGGAAATGAAGAAAAATCTATGTTTTAATCAGTAAAGCTTTTTTGTTATGCTTATGCAGTATTTACTTTTACTTTCCAGTTGTGGAGCAAGGTGACGATATCCAGACGTGCCTCGAGGAACGGACGTTGGTGATAGCAAATCACCAGTCGACTGCTGATGTGCCTTTGCTTATGGCAACGTTTAATGCTAAACCAAATGTCCTGCCAAACCTCATGTGGATAATGGATCGTATCTTCAAATATACCAATTTTGGTATAGTCTCCATCATTCACCAGGATTTCTTTATTGTTTCTGTAAGTGGAGGGAGAGATATTGCATGGCTTTTATTGCAGAAAACTGAGATTCTAGAGAGAGAGAGAGAAATAGAGAGAGATTTCTTTATAAGGCTGGTAATGAAACTCTCGGCATTTGTGGTAGAAAATAGTGATGAAACACATTAATAACCTCCAGTACATAATTTTATGAAGATTACATATGCACTATGGGTAAAAATGTTTGTGAAATTTTCCCTGAAACCAGCAGGCTCAAAAAGAAGCAGTGAAATTACTGTTAATTGCAATTCATTTATTTTGGATGAATCATGTTTTTGGAATTTGTTTACTTAGGCAAGAGTGCATGTTTGATGCCATATATGAAAGACCATTTAACAAGGTTATTTTCTGTGTTGTACTCTTAAGGATTTTTTATCTTGTATTGGTAATGAAGTTAATCCCAAAACTGTATGGATAGAGCACATCAGGTAATCTGTTAACTTAACAGAAATTTCTCTTTAGGGAAAGGAGAAGCGGTTGGAGTCACTGGAGGGGCTGAGGCGGCATTTGTATGAGTCGTACATTCCACGTGGCCGCAAGTGGATGGTTCTCTTCCCAGAAGGAGGCTTCCTGCGGAAACGCAGAGAAACGAGCCAGAGGTTAGTGACAAAAATAATGGTAAATACAGAGATCTATTTTAAAAGTTTTATTGTGCCATGAGAATCAGAAACCTATCTATATTAACCCTGTTCCAAATATAATTTGTGCTGCTGCTGCTGGTGGTATTAGTGAAATAGAATAAATACAGCGTATTGTGTAGTTAACTACATTTAACGTGGAAGTAAGAGACTGCTTCTTCATCATCACAGGTTTTATAGAGTACAAATAAATCTCAGGGCCTTGCCAGGGGACACGTCTTTAATGGAAGCACTTTCTATGCTGGATGTGAGAAATGCGAGCTTCTGTGTGGCTGAGGGCTGTGCCGGTTGTGGCTTAGCTGTGAGCAGGGTCACCTGAGCTGGGTAGGCCTTGGCAGAGGTGCCGTATGAAGTGTTCCCCACAAAATAGCGGGTTGGGCTGCTCTAAGTGGTGAAGCGGTGTAGAAGAGGCTACTTCCTGAGGGGAGTAAACCCTTACAAGAGAATCAGCCAGGTTGGAAGGCCATAAATTTGGAGTTGCGCTATCCTATTATACCTTTGTAATGCGCCAAGGTGAATTCAAAAATATTATTGGCAAGCTACATAAAAGAAAAAGGCAGACAAAAACATGCATGTCAGAAAGAAAATGGACGAGGACTTCAGTACAGTGGGACAGATAAACTTAATAACATGAAAGTCAAGAGTGTATCCATAAAAGAAGGGGAATTACAAAAAATAATAGGAGAAGAGATGATACAGCAGTCATTAGAGAGACCAAGAAGAAAACGAATGGAACTTGTGATACATGAAATTACACTGTAATATATAATGGGATAGAACACTGTCAAAGAGTGCAAGCTGGATTTGCTGTGCTAATTAAAAAAATTTTGGAAGAACAGACTGGTAAGCTATTTGTGGATAAATGAATGGTTATACAGTTTAAATCAGAATATAACAGACTGTTACTCTTTTGAACTAAACAGAAACAAGAACTTCCCGGCAGCAGATATCTTGTACCTATTAAAAGTACACTAGATACTGACTGAACAACCAATAACTAGTGCTTTGTGACAACACCACATACTACATAGCTGGCCATACTCGACAAAAAAATCAGGAATAGTTCTGGAGCATGCTAGAACATCCTTCCTACAGTCTGAACTTGTCATCCTGTGATTTTAATGTATTTGGGCTCTAAAGAAAGCAGTCAGAGGGCACATGATATGGTGACAACACTCCTGTCAAAGTATTCGTGCACAGCTGGCTGGTGTCACAGCCACGTTCATTTTACAAAAATGGGATCAAGAAATTGTGTATCTACAGGGAAAAACACGTTTCCTGTTCAGGAGACTATATAGGAAAATAAGTTTGCATGTGTGATTTTTTTTAATGTTAAATAATTTTTTTAAAAATTTCTGGTTTATATTTGATCCACCCTCATACAGATAAAAAACATGGTATCAATGTGTTGTGCTGTGGTCTTCAGTCCAGAGGCTGATTTGATGCAAAAGAGGATATAGTCTCAAGAGTAACAATAGCAGGAAAGTTGTTGAAAACAAGAGAATTGTTACCATTGAATAGAAATTCAAGTGAAGGGAAGCCTTTCTGAAGATATTGCTCTGGTGTGTATCTTTGTGTGGAGGTAACATGTGGATGATAAACTGTTCTGACAGGAAGGGAACAAAAGCTTTTGAAATGTGGTGCTACAGAAAAATACTGAAGATTAGATAGGTAGTGTGCATAACAAATGAGCTGGTACTGAATTGAATCAGGAAGAAATAAATTTATGGTGTAACTGGAGTAAGAGAAGGGGTTTGTTGATGGGCACATCCCAAGGCTTTAAGGAATAATTAATTTAGGAATTTCAACAATATGTAAAATCAGGGAAAAGCAACCACTCATTTATAGTAGGTGAATGTGTGGAGCACAGAAACAAATAGCGGAAAACAACATTCACACTAGCTTTCGAGTACTAGCTCTTTCTTTAGCAAAAGCACACACGTTCGCACACACTACCATAAAGTTGTTGCAAGCAGTTGCATGAGGCGATGGAAGTGGGAAAAGGGGGGGTGGTGGGGGGGGGGATGGAGAGAATGCAAGGAGGGAGTAGTGGCAAAGAGGCAGGCCCCGGACATACGACAGCCACACGATGGGCGAAAGGAGTACAAAGGGTAAAGCAAAAAGATATGTAGGAAGAGGGAGAGAGAAAGGAGGAGGAGAAGAGGGAGAAAGGGAAGATAGGGAGAAGGGAGAGTGGTTGAAAAGGTGGTAGGGAGATAGAAGGAGGGAAAGAGTACGAGGAGAAGACGGTGCATGATCCGGATGGTGGAGGTGTTATGTGGACATGAGAGAAGGAGAAAGGTAAGGTGAGGCAGAGGGAACAGGTTAGTAGAGATTTAGGACGGGGTAACTGCAAGACCACCGAGCGAGGTGGCGCAGTGGTTAGACACTGGACTCGCATTCGGAAGGACGACGGTTCAATCCCGCGTCCGGCCATCCTGATTTAGGTTTTCCGTGATTTCCCTAAATCACTCCAGGCAAATGCCGGGATGGTTCCTCTGAAAGGGCACGGCCGCCTTCCTTCCCCATCCTTCCCTAATCCGATGAGACCGATGACCACGCTGTCTGGTCTCCTTCCCCAAACCAACCAACCAACCAACTGCAAGTCCACAGAGAATGCTGGCAAGACAATACTCACATGTGTAGTTCAGAGAAATTAGTGTGAGAAGGGAGTATCCAAATAACTCGCGTAGTGAAGCAGCTGTTGAAGCCATTAGAGTTGTGGTGCACAACATGTTCACCAACCAGATGGTCAACTTTGCCATTTGCCTTACTTCAGCAGTGGAGATTTGTGCAAGCAGACAGTTGGTTACTTGTCAAGCCCACATAGAACGCTGCATAGTAATTGCAGCATAGCTGATACATAACATGGCTGCTTTCACATGTGGCAATGCCTTTTTAGTTAGATGGTAAATGCCTGGAGTGGACTGCAGTTGGTGGTGACGGGTGGGCCTGTGGGCAGATCTTGCACTTAGGCTAACCACAAGGGAATGATCGGTGGGATGTATACCTGGTCTGGGGAAACATGTCACTTGGCAGCTTGCGTATCGTTGGCTATGCTGCGATTGTGAGGTTGCAATAGCTGCCACTGCACACAGCCAAAGCTCCGAAGTACATTTTGAAAATGTAAGCTACAGCCAACGTTTATATGTAAGCACAACAAAGTATGTTTTTCTAAGAATGGAGAGAACGACGATGGAGACAAAGCCAGGAAATATAAACACCCAAAGTTAATGACAGTATCTATGAAAAGTCATTCCAAATTGTTACTGTAATAGCTGCGTATAAAACATCATATAATAATGTAAACCTAAGCATACCAAAGAACACGCTATTTGTACTCGTTGAAAGAAATAAAGCAAAACATGCAAAGCCTACTCAGTTGCAGAGAGAAAGAATAAATTCTGTTAACATTTACACTCACCAGTTTCCGATGTCAGTGGCGCAATCCATCCAGTTCTCCTTCACTATCATTGGAATCGGTGCTAAAATCATTGTCTTCATCATCATCAAGAGTAATCTTTAATTTTTGGTTTTCGTTTATGATTCCATCTATAGTCTTAGCTTCTCTTAGGAGTATAGCAGGTGGTCTACTTTCTTCCTCCATGAGGTAGTGTCTACAATAGTAAGACCTTCACATAGCAGTCTTTCCACTTCTGTTATTGTAAAATTCTTGTAGTTACTTCTAATGTATATCGTGATATCATTCCAAACCAATTCACTTGAGTTAAAATGGCAGTGATGAGGTGGTAGGCTAATTACCATGTGACACTTCACTTGCAATTTCATCTACAACGTATTTAAGCATCACAGGCTTATTTTGTTTTACGAACGAATGTAACAACAGTTTTGTCATGCTCATGTTAGCAGCGATGTGTCTCGCGTGCAAACAATGCGCCAAAGTTTCTTTACAGTCACTAGTGGTGGGAGCTTTGTTTAAAATCAAAGAATGGTACAGTGCAATGTCCTTCGCAAACACTGTAGGAACACTAAACTGAAGCAACAACTTTTTAAACCACTGTAGAAACAGTGAGTGGTCCATATCTCCATATCCTCTTGATAGTCACCAGTTTTTCTCAATCGAAAAACTAAAAGTCCTTCAGGCACAGAGACGTTTGAAGATCCTGCATGGGTCACAATTAATCAGGATACTCTTCCTGTTGGCTGATGACCGCTGCTATTTGGAGTATCATTTGTCCAGCATTTATCAACTGGTTCTCCAGATTTCGTCTAACCATATGACTGAGTATTTATCCTTTCCTACAATTTTGTGTAAGAAAATGCTACGAGCTGAAATGACGCGAGCTTTTTCAAGTAACTGTTTTCTTCCATCTAACTTTTTAATACAGAGGCCTATACCTTTTAATACCATCTTAAATGACATTCCCCCTCCCCAGGGCAAAGTTCACTTTCTTTTAAAGAAATTAGCAACTTCGCTGTTGTGGGGTATTCTTTTCTTCTATAGTATCTGTAGATGTGCCGAAAAATTGCGTCAGATTGGAAAGAATCAATATTTGTAACTGGATGAGGCTACTTTTTTTCTTTCCAGGAGTACTTAAAAACACACTGTATTTCACACAGGGGCTTTGTTCCACACTATTTACTCCAGTATCTGGTAGGTCTTGATGTAGCACACTTTACTTACAACCGTTCTGTGACTGAGTCGTAGAGTTTTCGAGGTACGCTCTAAAACTTTATCGGCAGAAATCAATGCATGCTCATTAATGGAAACAAATGCTTTTTCTTGCGTGTAAAACTCGCACATCCTCTGTAGCAATAAGCCTGACTATTTAATGGCACTCTACGATGCAATGGATTGTCACTTGGTGAACATTGTCCTTTTGGTGACACTGTTTCGTAAACAGAAACTGTAATCGAGGTGGTAACACAACACAAAAGCAGGCAGTTACACACTAACATCCAATGTTTACACAGAAGCCAGCAACGTGGGAGCCTCGACGCCAGAACCTGCTTTTGTTGCGGTGTTGTTATTGTTTCAGAAGACACAGCACCTCACGTTCCTCAATTGTTAGTTATATTGCCAACTGTATCGCACTTGGGGAGTGACTTTGAAGCGATATGTCTGAGCGGTTCGTGTATATAGAATTGGGAGTAGGATTGGAATAGGGATGCACAAGGATATTCTTTAGGTAGGTGGGCAGCAGAACTCCTCTTTGAGACGTGTGTGTAGTATTTTGGTTTCGTAATAGGGGAAGTGGGGGCTTGAAAGCTGCAGAGGGAGACCAAGGCTTGTCTATAGTAGACGGATTTAAGTGTGTACAGGTTGCAGTAATTATGTAGAGATGAAGAGACTTGCGTGCGATGAATTGGTGTAGAGAGCTGCATCAAGCCAAGTCTTCTGCTGAAGATGACAAATGTCAAAGCTATTTCCACATCAGAAGATTAAGAGGCACAGAGTTCAGCTTACTGTGAAATTGGAATCCAGTCATCGAGCTTGCAGTTCGTTACACAGATGAATGTGTGTGTATATGTACCAAATGTCTTCTGTAAGTTAGTAAATGTAATTTCAACCTGAGTACCTCTAACTTCATGATCTTGCCAACAAATTGAGTTGATTGGTGGTAGTGATTTGTGTTGTTGCTGTTTTCTTGTTGTCAAGGAAAAATAAGATGGCAATGTTTACAGCAGTAGAAAAGAAGCTAGATCAAAGTGTAAGAGGAATAAGTAGTCAGTGGAAGGAAACTTGGGAAAGTTGTAAAAAGGGTTTAGGGAAGGAGAAGTGAGATGCTGAAGTTTCACTTTTAAAGTGGTTGATAAAGTATAAGGTTTGTCCGGGGAGTAATATCACTTAGTCTATGAAAACTATTTTGTTTTTGAGAATGGTACGCCACATTAAAATTCTTCAGAATGGGGCCCTCATGATACAATATTTTCTGCCTGCGAGTTTTCTGAGATTTGTAGGTATTCTGGAAGGCTTGTGTTGGAATGTCCTTGAGAGCATGATGTTGGGGGGGGGGGGGGGGTCGGCAGAGTGAGGTCGAATCTGCTGGAATGAGGTCAGTACTTTATAGGGGCCACCAGAGCAGCAGTGCCAAATCATTTGTGACCAGACAGTCTCTCGCTGAGGAGGCAGTGTGGCTGTACACATTGTCTTGATGAAGCTTCCTTGGACTGGCAATGTGTGGCGTCATGTGTACGGCGCTGTTTCTGCCTTTTGAGTGCTTCCACATAAAAGGCAATGCTGTTGTTATGTCACCCAAGTACAAACTTGTGGTGGATGATACCACTAGAACTGAAAAACACAATGAGCATTGCCTTCATTTATAGCTTTGTTTATTTTTGCACAGTCACTTTTTATAATATTTTTATTATTGATTTAGGCACAAGTGGTCATCACTGGATATCATTAGTTGCGTTTGGTGAACAAACATTCATGCTTTTACAATGTTTGTTCAACAAATGCTGTCCCTGTAGCATCTGAAGGTAGCCATTGTGAGCTGACACTGGTTAAGACTGCATCATAAAAAGTGCTTGTGTCAAAAAGCCAACATTCACTGTCCTTACGTGACATGCTGAAAGCTTTGGAACCAGCCAGTCAGGTAGATGCAGTATCTCATGATTTCTGAAAAGCATTTGACTCAGTACCACACCTACATTTATTGCCAAAAAATACAATCGTACGGGCTATCAGTTGAAATTTGTGGCTGGGTTGAGGACTTTTTGGTAGGGAGGATACAGCATGTTATCTTTGATGCATAGTCATCGTCAAATGTAGAAATAACTTTGGGTGTGCCCCAGGGAATAGTGTTATGACCTTTGCTGTTCATGTTGTATAGTAATGACCTTGCAGACAGTATTAATGCTAACATTAGGCTTTTTGGAGATAATGCAGTTATCTATAATGAAGTACTGTCTGAAAGAAGTTGCATAAATATTCAGTCAGAACTTGATAAGCTTTGAAAGTGGTGCAGAGATTGGCACCTTGCTTTAAATGTTCGGAAATGTAAAATTTTGCACTTTGCAAAATGAAAAAATGTAGTATTCTATGATTGTAATATCAACAAGTCACTGTTGGAATCGGCCATCTCATACAAACACTTGGTAGGGGTATGAAATGGAAGGATCACACAGGCTCAGTTGTGGGTAAAGCAGGTGGTAAAATTCAGTTTATTGGTAGAATATTGCGAAGTGGGATCATTTTGCAAAGGACAGTGCTTACAAATCACTCGTTCAACCTGTTCTAGAATATTGCTCAGGTGTGTGGGTACTGTATCAAATAAGACAAACGGTGGTGACGAATGCATACAGAGAAGGGTGGCATGAATGGTCACAAAGATGCTGAAGGAAATGATCTGGAAGGAACTGATGTGGGAGGACCAGGCGCCTTTAACGCTAGGAGTACCACACGGGTCATTTTTTACTCACGAAGGTTTGTCGAGTTCTCTGCACCAGTGCCCTCATATCAAACATAAGCTTAGACAGTTCTGTCCACTCCATTGTCCGTAAATATTTCCAAATATTTAGAATTCTAAGGTGAAATTGTTAGTTCTGATGTTTTTGTTTTTTGAGTGCAACAAGCAAGAAAACACTCGGAGCATTTTAGTCACATGCTTAATTTTAGAATCTTTTATAAATACTCGGTACATACCTCATTTGTCTGTAAAAGTAGTTTTAGAACTCTCAATAAACAGTATGTTTTGCTGCTGTGGTGATCTTTTTATAAAGAAAAAATGTGTAACATTGCTTTATTTACTTGTTTTAATGATGTTTAACAAAAGTTCGTGCAATTTATTCTGTTAAATTTAAAATAAAAAGAAAAGTTTACTCCTGAAAATTTATTTATGACAGTTCAGTATTCATTTTAGAGATAAAATTATCCTTCGGTTACAGTTTAGAATCTTCCTGGACGTATTGTTAACTCAGATATCAATAAAACGGTGCTTTCCTACTTCAGGTCAAAGATGACCCACATGGTACTTCAAGAGGTACAGTGAAGTCTAGTACTTCTAGTGTTACCTAACATCACTTATCCTTGGACAACAACATTTTTTTTTAACAACAGGTCCCATTTGAAAAACTTGTAGGTAAATTGAAGTTAATTTGCCATTAGAAAAATGAAAGCATTCAAAATGGTGAATGAAACAGCAGTTGAATTACTATAATAATAATAATAATAATAATAATAATAATAATAATAATAATAACTGCCTTCACACAAGAAATTTTTCCTGTAACGTTTAAAATGTATTGTATCCTTGTTCTAAGTCTTATTGTAAATTTTTTGGTGTAAACCTCTTGGAGATCTGCCTAATGTCTTGAAGAAATTAATATAGAACTATTTTAATTGTTTTAATTTTTTCTTGTTTATTTAGAATTGTTTAATTCAAAAATTTTAAAAAGGCCAATATTGCTAAGGACTTATTTCTTGAATTTTATTATTATTATTTCCTTCACTTAACCGGACTTAACGTCTGAGAAAGTGAAGGAAATAATAATAATAATAATAATAATAATAAAATTCAAGAAATAAGTCCTTAGCAATATTGGCCTTTTTAAAATTTTTGAATTAAACAATTCTAAATAAACAAGAAAATTAAAACAATTAAAATAGTTCTATATTAATTTCTTCAAGACATTAGGCAGATCTCCAAGAGGTTTACACCAAAAAATTTACAATAAGACTTAGAACAAGGATACAATACATTTTAAACGTTACAGGAAAAATTTCTTGTGTGAAGGCAGTTAATCAAAGGGCTCTTAGCCGATGACAAAATTTTGTTTACAATGCAAGTCAGATAACATAAGAAACTTAGCTTGAGCACAGCCAGCCAGAATGCGCTACTGCAAATAAATAGCAAGCTGCAGTAGTTAATGCTCAAGAGCTGTGCACACCAGGCAAGCCCAGGTCCATGCGGCGCGAAGCTGCCGACACAGAGCTCTCTCCCGGCAACTTAGTAACTGCTGTTAACAAATAAGATAGATAAGCATCTGATTGGATTATACTAGTAGTAAAGTTATGGTGTAACTGTGATTGTGATAAGTTGGTATGCCCTAGGAAGTAAGCTCCGCTACCAGGGAAATACAGAAAGAGAACTGTAATTTCTTCTAGGAAGGATTACAATAAACAACTCCCTAGGGTTTTACAAGTAGCCGGAGCTCACAACATGCTTAAGGGGGTCTGGATAATAAAGATACCAGAGATCCCATCAACTTCTAAAATATTGTAAAAACAAATATTAAAATTTAGAAACAGGTGGTTTTCTTACATAAGAATTTTCAAACGAACACAGTTTTAAAAAAGAAAAGTAGGTCAGGCATAGGCCATAGTTATGCGTGACAACTGGGCACATTACATAACTATAGCAACATTTAACCATGGCAAATTTTTTGAGAAAGATTGCTGGCCAGCAGATTAAGACAAGTTACTTCAAAATCACACAGAGCAGGCAGGACAATACACTAGCCCTAGAATCACAGAACCAAATGATAAAAGCATGCATGATGACTGAATGAACATAAACGTAAACATGAACATTCAGTCAGACAACTCATGGAGTGGGAAATCCGTGCACAGAACTAACAACTAGTTGCACACAACATAAGCAAACCAGGCCTGCTCGCTGACCAAGAGGAGCATTGTATAAAACTGCTGATCTTATTTTTGCAACAGCAGTTTAGGAAGGCAAAGACCTTAAAAGATAAGTTGAACAGAACTGATCGTGTCTTGAGAAGAAATTGTAAGGTGTATATAATCAAAAGTAAAATAACGGTATTGGAAAGATGTCGAATTAAATAAGGTAATGCTTAAGGAACTGGATTAGTAAATGAGACACTGAAAATAGTTGGTCAGTTATTCTGTCTGAGCAGCAAAATAAGTGACAATGGTAGAAGTATAGGTGATATTCAAATACAGACTGGGAGTGCCTTGTATGAAATAGAAACATAGGCAGTAAATACTGCAGACAAGAAGAGAACAGAAGTTTTTGAAATTTTTTGTCTTGCAGAAGAATGCTGAAGATTAGGTGGGCAGATCAAAGAATGCTGAAGGTTTGTGAATGGGGAGGGGGGGGGGATTTATCATACAACTTGGCTAAAGGAAGCAGTTGATTGATAGCACATACCGTGAGGTATCAAGGAATTGTCAATTTGGCAGTGGAGGGAAGCGTGTTTGGGGGAGGGGGCTGGAAGGGGGGGGGGGGGAGGGGGGAGTTAAAATTGTAGATGAGGACCAAGGCTTGGATACAGTGAGCATATTCAAAAGCATGTAGGTTGTAGTAGCTATTGAGAAATGATGAAGCTTTTACAAGATAGACTAGCATATATAGCTAAATCAAACCAGACCTCGGACAGAAGACAATAACAGAAACCACTGCTTTTCCAAGTTAACAAATAAGTATTAAATGTTGTTGTAATTGTCAGCATAATTATAAGAGAAACAATTAATTTCTCATTTTTCAGAGTCCTATAATGTGGTTTTGCTTTTGAATCCAGATGTATAATTCTAACAGAGATCTTCACTTTCGTGCATATAAATTTCAGGTACGCTCTGAAAAACAACCTGCCCGTCCTCCAACACGTGTCGCTGCCCCGAGTGGGCGCCCTCCAAACAATTATCGACGTGGTGGGTCCAGTGGAGAGTGCGAGTGTACGCCAAAGTGAAAAGAAATCAGATATACCCAACTCTATAGAGAATGATGTAATGGCTAAAGTTACTTCTGACCCTGCTGAAATTCTGGCTGCATTGCAGACATCGTCAGAAGGTAAGCTAATGCTTCTGTGGAATCTGATTAACAAGCCTTGCTCTGTGGGATACAGCAAATGAGGACACACATTAAAGAGCTTGTTTACAGCCTTAACTCTAACAGACTGATTTTGACTTTTGATTTCCCTTGCATTATAACATTCCTATTAACCCTACTAATGATCGGCGCTACCAATATTTTTATAACATGTTACTGTGTTTTTATGATTGTAAGATTGTGAACTTACAGTGTCTTACAAAATAGATTAGCATTCTGAAACAATGCATTGTTGTTAGCTGTTTACGACACGTGATAATTTGTAGCAGACTGGGACTCGAATGTGGGTTTCTTACTTACCACGAGAGGTCACCCTAACCACTTCAGCTATCTGAACACATCTCCATACTACCATGTGTCTGGTAGTCAAAGCCATTATGCTTGCACAAATCCTGATTCCCACGCAGAGACAAATACTATGTCCCCATTTTAACATTTTAACCCATTGAGAGGTGGGTACATCTTTAAAGGTTGCTGTGTCTCTGTTTTCCCCGTGTCTGTATTGCATGTCTGAAGGAACAGACACTGTCAACATTGAAATAACCGGTGTGATGATGCCTATATATTAAAATTACTTGATATATATTACATTCACACTGACATACGTGGCTACTACAAATGATACATTCATTTATAAAACTCTATATTTTTCGGTGTATTACATGTACTAGTATGACTGATGCTTGAATAGAACCATAAACTCACAAAGTTTGTATTTTGTACTCTACAAAAGTTTCATGAGTGCTTGTCTGGGCACATGACACATGTCCAAGTGGTAGTAAAGTTTGTTCCATACAGTATGTAGCAATATCCTGTCAGCAGTCATCACAGCAGTATTGATGCATTGTTTCAGTTATTCCAGTGTTCTTGACAGGAAAAAGTCACAAGGCATTTGGTCATGCAACCTGGGGAGCCAAGGGAATAGAGCCACATCATCTCCACAGTGGTGCCCAACCCAACAGAAGTTCGTCATTCAGGTAGCAATGAACATTTATGCTCGAATGAGGGGGATGAGGTGCCTCATCTTGTTCGAAGATTGAATTCTCAGACTCACCAGTTAGTTGCGGAAACAGAAGAAAAATAGCATGTCCAACTTCATGTGTGACATTCCTCAGAAAACATTAACCTTTGTCAAATCTCGTTTATGCACCACAATTTCTTGCCCCACACTCACATTGTGGTGATTTATCTTTCCAGCTAAATGGAAGGTTGCTCCATTGCTGAATATCATCTTGGAGTATCCTCAAGCGCTTCCTACAGGGTGATGCAAAATTGAAGGTGCTGGCCATAATCTTCTGATTTTAATTGTTGAATGGCCTGCAGGTGTATGGTTTGGAAAGTACTTGCCATTACAAAATCTTCCACTCAGCTTGCTGCAGTATTCCAAATTTGTGGCTTGCACAGACTGCTGTTAGTTCTTTTGTGTTTACAGACAAAACTAGTGTCTGTAAATTGTCAGTACCAATGTACAATCCTCTGCGTATTTGGCTGTTCTTTTCTATAATTCCTTCTGAATGCATGCTGCACTGTCATAACAGGTAAACATCTCGCATTCGAGGGGCATTTGAAAAGTCCATGCAAAAATAAAAACTACTTACGTATTTGGGGTAAATCTTTTTTATTTTTCAACATAGTTTTCTTTTAGACTTATACACTTTGTCAAACGCTTTTCTAATTTGTTGATCCATTCCGAATAATAGGAATTGTACAAGTTTACAAAATAGCTATTAGTTACTGCAATCACCACCTCCTTTGAATAAACTCTTTGCCCCACCAACCATTTCTTCAAATTGGGGAACAAATAGTAGTCCGAGGGAGCCAATTCTGGAGAATAGGGGGGATGTGAAATCAGTTGGAATCCTATTTCCATTAATTTTGTGACCACAACTGCTGAGGTGTGTGCTGGTGCGTTGTTGTAATGGAAAAGCGAGTTTTGCAGTCCAATCGCTGGCGTTTTTCTTGCAGCCTTTTTTTCAAATGGTCCAATAACAATGAATAATATGCACCTGTAATAGTTTTACCCTTTCCCAGATAGTCGATGAGGATTGTCCCTTGCGAATCCCAAAAAACAGTCGCCATAACCTTTCCGGACGAAGGAATGGTCTTCGCCTTTTTTGTTGCTGATTCTCCCTTGGTAACCCATTGTTTAGATTGTTGTTTGGTCTCAGGAGTATAGTAATGTATCCATGTTTCATCCACAGTGACAAAATGATGCTTAAAGTCCTGCGGATTCTTCCTGAGCAGCTGCAAACAATCCTTGCAACACTTCACACGATTCCATTTTTGGTAAAGTGTGAGCAATCGCAGAACCCATCTTGTGAATAGCTTTCTCATGTCCAAATGTGTATGCAAAATATTATGTACCCATTCATTTGAGATGCCCACAGCACTAGCTATCTCATGCACCTTAACTCTTCTGTCATCCATCACCATATCATAAATTTTATCAATGATTTCTGGAGTCGTACCCTCCACAGGGCATCCAGAACGTTCAGCATCACGTGTGCCCATATGGCCACTCCGAAAATTTTGAAACCACGTATAAACTGTTCTAATCGAAAGTGCAGAGTCACCATAATGTCTTTTAAGCTTCTCTTCAGTCTCCTGAGGCATTTTGCCTTTCATAAAGTAATGTTTAATCATCAAATGAAATTCTTTTTCGTCCATTTTATGACAATCATTCAACTTCCTTGATTCACACGAATGCCAAACACAAAGAAATAGACCAATATGGCTGAAATTTGGTGTGCGTTCTTTCCAAAGATGCTACTAACTAAACATGACTTCAATACGCGCCAGTGGTGCCATCTCTCGGAATTTGCATGGACTTTTCAAATGCCCCTCATATTCCAACAGACAAAAAATCTTTTTTTACTTTGTCATCATTTTGTCAAGGCACTGCACTGACACCAACTGGTGGGTGCAATGCAGACTGTGTGTGGTAATGGGTCTATTCATGCAAGAATTATACTTGTACTTGTAATGCTTTGGAAAATATAGAGCTTTGAAAAGAATGGATCATTTGTAGTAGCCCTATATATTGGTCAGCATGCAGCTCACATTTTCTTTTAATTGCCACAAAATTGGGTCAGTAATCTACAAATCCTTCACAAGTTGACATATTTATGTGAATGGCAATTTACAGTGCTTGTTCTGATATTCTTGTAACTGAGTACATTATAATTTGTGGCGATTTTACAGCACATGACTGAATGCCGTAGATCTTGCGAAACTTGGCTCTCTGTTTCTCCTTGAGATCCATACTGATGTAGACAATGCCAGTCAGGTTGATGCTGTGTTCCTTGACTACAGAAAGGCATTTTACAGCATCCCACTGTGCCAGTTAGCGAAAAAAAATAATGAGCTTATCGAGCATCAAACCACATTTGCGACTTGATTCGAGACTTCTTGCAGATCGAACTTGACACGTCTCTCGTAATGGATCAAAATTGACAGATGTAAAGGTAATTTTCAGAGTACCACAATGCAGTGTGCTAGACCATTACTGTTCATATTGTAAATAAATGATGTAGTAGAAAGCATCAGAAGCTCTTCAAGACTGTTCGCAATGGGCAGTTGACAATAATAAAGTAACAATACCATAAGAGAGTATCATTTTGCGGAATGACATACAGAGGGTTGATGCATTGTGCAGGCTCTGGCAGTTGACCCTGGACGTGAATAACATATTACCGTATTTACTCGAATCTAAGCCGCACTCGAATCTAAGCCGCACTTGAAAAATGAGACTCGAAATTCGAGGGGAGAGTAAAGTTTTAGGCCGCACCTCCAAATCGAAACAAAGTTGGTCCGTTGTAATATGAGACACAATTTAGGTCGAATGAATGACGATACAGCTACAGTAGTTTGGTTCGAGTCGTAAGCTTAGCAGTTAAGCTTTACCAGGTAGCCATTGCTATGCGTCAGGCGCTCCGTCCGTATTTATACGGGTACCCTTCCTTTTTCACGTGCTTCGTCTGGTTTGAATTGTTTGCTTATTTTCCTTTGATCTGATAAGTGTCGTTCTCTTTGTTATTGGTGTTTACGTCACACTAAGCTGAAAATGCATTACTGTACTGTGTCGTGCATTGTTTCTCGCATGATGATAATGAGTGTTTACGGCCTGTCGCTGCTCGCGGCACGGCTTGCTTTTGTAGGCGCTACAATTAAAAAAAAAAAATAAGAGAGGAATCGTCTCATTAGCGAAATGATGGCAAGAGACTGCCATTTGTTGTTACTTACACTGCTGCTTTCTTTGATAATGATCAACAAGAACCAAATAATAGACAGCGTATGATAGAAGACATTCTGAACCAGAGTTTAGCGAAAAATTTTCTCCATTTGAAACTCTTTGCAGGCACCTCTTTAGTATATTACATTATGCACAGAAATTAGAGTCATCTTAGATTTAAAAATCTAGTCAACCGCCGTGCTTCATTTCTGACTGTATCACTATTAGGCATAAGAATAATACGAATATAAACATGACATGATATGTATGTTCTTCAGCGTTTGCTGTTGTCTCACTCTAGTTTCGTAGTTTATTATGCAGACATGAATTAAATGAGATAGCAGCAAACACGAAACAATACATGGCAAAATGTTTATATGCGTATTATTCTTATGGTGAAGAGAATACTGCATATGATTCACAATTCATAAAAGTTCCTATTAGCAGCCATCTCTTCTCACAGGTAGGAAAAAATTCAGAACGTAGAGTTGGCCATATTGAAAGACACCCCAAACAGTCTTGCCAGTCGGATTTTCGTAGTACATTGAAATGCTGCTACATTCGAAGATGAACAATAAGGAATTTGTATTTACTTCGTTGGATAATGTATGAAAATGCAGTGGTCGAAACTCAGGGCGGAGAAAAAAAGCTCGTCTTCCACCTTTCTTTTTAAATTTATTTATTGACGCAGAGGTTTTGGCGCCAGTATTTATCTTTGTGCCTACAAAGCATGCCCGTGTAGCGCTACATGTATTCGACGGCAGAAGTTGGTTGTGGAAAGACCTACCAACATTTTTCAGAACTTCCGCTTGCTTTGCGCTCGATTCTAAGCCGCAGGCGGTTTTTTGGATTACAAAAACCGGAAAAAAAGTGCGGCTTAGATTCGAGTAAATACGGTACGCGTAGGTAAAAAAAGAAATCTGCTACTGTACAACTACACTGTTGATGACAAATTGTTGGAAACAGTATCTACTGTAACCAGGCATAACTATCAAGAGCAATCTTAAGTGGAATGACCACATAAAACAAATAGTAGGAAAAGGGGATGCCAGACTGAGATTTGTATGAAGAGTGTGAAGGAAATGTAAATTGTCCACAAAAGAAGTGGCTTACAAGGCACTTGTTTGACTGATTCCTAGGTGTTGTTTATAAATCTGGGATCCTTACCAGGTAGGACTGATACATGAGGTAGAGAAGATAGTAGGGTGGTTTCATCACCATATCGTTTGGACAGTGTGAGAGCATTACAGAGATGCTTAATAAACTCCAGTGGCATATATTAAAAGAGGCATTGTGCATCGTGAAGAGGTTTACTATTGAAATTTTGAGAGAACACTTCCCGGCAAGAGTAGGACAACATATTACTCTCATGAAATGACCACGATGGAAAAAAAATAGGTCAAATAATTAGATCGAGTACATATGCTTTCCGACAATCACTCTTCCAGTGCGCCATTCGTGATAGGAGCAGGGAAAGAGGGATCAGTTAGTGGTACCAGAAGTATCCTCTGCCACACATCATTAGGTGACTTGCAGAGTATGATGTAGCAGTAGAATATGATTACGGCTGTAAAGATTTGATATTGAATTACCATTGTTCATCAGTGACTATCTTGAACAGCTCCACTGGCCACTCATATAGTTAAGGTTTTACAAAAGGTTAAAATACTGGTGTCTTACATTTTTAATAATAGTAATATAGACAGTAATCATAGGTTACACTCCAATATATTCAGCAATGAAGTTCTTTTATCTTGACTATTGACTCTTCATTCTCGAAGTAGCATTAACATTCTTATCCAATCGAGCCCTCCAAGACTGTTATAGACACAGTATTCTATATTTTAGACATTTCATTAACAAACATCTTTCCAGCTATAATATTCGTATGTAGAGACAGAAAATCCATGGCTGCAAAATAATAGCACTGGATTTTTGAAAGCAATCCTTTGTAAAATTTGAATGCTGTGTCTTTAGACAAGAATAGTTCTGAATTACAGTGTTTCCTAAACAAAATTGCGAAAGAAGAAAAATAAGACTTCAAAATGGGGACGGGGTATATCAGTCCTGAAACATTTTAAGTTTTGACAACACATGGTTTTACTGAATCTTAAAGGTTGTTTCCTTAAGTAAAGTGTTGTTATGTAGAAATTTATATCTTTGTCATCCATCAAATGCAAATTACATTTAGAACTAAAAAAGTAATGGACATGATTTGCTTCACATAAGCCCCAAAAAGCTTATCACACCATTACCCTTAGAAAGGACACCAGTTTTAAATCTTCAAAGCATGCTTCTAGTTGTGGTGTTAAGTTCTATTATATTTGTGGTACTGTCATATGTTAAACATTTAATTTTGTTAATACTTACAGTAATTTATTCAGAACTTCATATTGAATTAATATGTGCCTTTCTTATTGCTTAAGGGAACAGTAGTGGAAAGCTGAATTGGGTGCTGGATATCACAATTGCATATCCTGAAGGCAAGCCATTGGACTTGAGTGACATTATAACTGGGTATCGAAAACCTTGTAAAACATTTATGTTTTACAGATTGTTTCGTTGCAGTGAGGTAAGTATTGGTTTTTACTGAGTATTTGCTCCAGTACTTTGTCAACCATATTTCTTAACTTAGTAAAACAGTTCTTTTTGTTATGATCCATAATCTGAAGATAGGTTTGATACAGGTCTCCATAAAGTCTGCCCTGTGTAAGTCCTTTCACGTCAGCGTAACTACTGCGGCCTACATCCATTTTGACCTGTTTGCTGTAGTCACATCTTGGCCTCTACAATCCTCCCCCCATACACACACAGTCCCCCCATCAACACATATATGCCTCATTGATGCCTTATTCAAGTTGAGCCATAACATTATTTTCTCCCCAATTCGATACAGCACCTTTTTGTTAGTTATACATTCTACCCGGTCCCCCAATCTTCAGCATTCTTCTGCAGCAACACATCTCAAAGCCGTTTATCCTCTTCTTGTCAGAATCATTTATTGCCCATGTTGCACTGCCATACAAGGCTACCTCCAAATAAATTCTTTCAGAAAAGTTGTCCTGTAGTCATCTCCTTCATTGTCTAGTTTCCTAAGCATCTCCTTATTTAATTCAAAAAAACTTCCAATACCTTTATTTTGCTTTTATTGATAATCGTTGTATATTAACTTTTGATACCTGTATTTTATCCTTGCTATCTCCAGAATTTTTCTAGAAAAAGGTGTATTCCAGTCAGCATCGTCATACTTTGAGTGTACCCGAAGAAAATGGTGTGGGGTCCAATACTGTTCATCACACTTTCATATACTTCCTCTTTCCTTTCCAGAGTATTGCCTTTCAGGTTTATTTCCTTTGTTGCTATATACTCCTTCCACCTTTCAGTCTTCCTTTCTTTGTGTTGTATGGGCTTGTTATGTGGGCTCTTGATATTCATACAACTGCTTCTCTTTTCTGCAAAGGTTTCTCTAATTTCCTACATGTAACATCTGGCTTCCCCATTGTTATGCATGCAAGCAGTATGAATAGTAAACCTAAAGACAAAATTGTTTCGTACTATATTTGCACATGTTTGAGTATCAAGTTGCAGGTAACATTATGTTCAGGAAAACACAGTATCTCCGTGTAAAAAAAATTAGATCAGATTATTTTAATGTTGGATAAAATAGTTAGTTTGGAAAAAAAATAGCAAAATGGGAGTAGTGGACTAGTAAAACAAAAGCAAATTTGGTTTTGAGGAAATGTCAGTATAGAACATATATATGAAAGAAGAAGAAGAATCATTTTTCTTGTTGAAGGAGTGCAATTTTGGTAACTTTAAAATAAATAGCTGTACAATGTCACTTTGTCATGTGTGTGGAATAAATTTTATTTTTAAAAAAAACTGTAGGTTAGGTTCCTTTTTTGCGACAAACTTGTTTACAAAATGGAAATTCCAGGATGGAAACAGCATGGAAAAATTTATGGCATAGTTCCAGGTGTTCAGCCAAGTCGCTGTTTCCATTTTATGCCCAATATGTGAACATCCGACACGTTTTATTCGCATGCTGTGAGTTGTGGTATTATGTGTACACTCTGCTTGGATTCTAGCCACACAACAAACTATTGTAGGTCTCGCATGCTGTTTATAGCTCATTGTGAACTCAACTTCTGACACACACTACGCCTTTTAAGGTTCATCTGTTTTTCAGAACTCGCGCTGATAATCCATGAAATAATCCATTTTATGCCCAATATGTGAACATCCGACACGTTTTATTCGCATGCTGTGAGTTGTGGTATTATGTGTACACTCTGCTTGGATTCTAGCCACACAACAAACTATTGTAGGTCTCGCATGCTGTTTATAGCTCATTGTGAACTCAACTTCTGACACACACTACGCCTTTTAAGGTTCATCTGTTTTTCAGAACTCGCGCTGATAATCCATGAAATAAACATTAGCTGTCAATGGTTCCCAGTTCTGGTGGACATATAAATAAAGTGCTGGAATGCAAACTTTGTTTAAATTGAAACTTCTATTTGTGTTTATTAGATTTTCCAGCATCTTTGTTTCGAAAGATTCCTCAATTACACTGTCCCAGGAACTTTGAGTTTGAATCGCGATATTATGAGGGCCATTCAATAAGCAAAGCAACACTTTTTTTCTCATCCTATTTAGGTTGAAAAAATTTGGGATTTGTTATGGGACATCGTGAAATACTACAGCTTCAGCTCCTGTAGTTTCATGAAGTTCCAGTAGGTGGTGGCACTATACATAGCCTTCAAAAATGTCATCTGTAATATCAGTGCATTCCAAGCAGAGTTCTACCATCGAGTTTCTTTTGGCAGAAAACAAGAAGACAGCCGATATTCTTAGGCACTTCCAGAATGTCTACGGAGACTGCCACTGTATGAAAGCACAGTGTCTGCAATCATCACAACTGGGTCATGTAAACATGTCTGATGTTCCACACAGAACACACACACACACACCCCTCACTGCACAACTGGGGGTCTCTGCTGGTAGTGCAATGATCAACTCTTGAAGTGTATGTTGCTGCTCTCAGGAAATTGAAGGAACGGTTTCAGTGTGTTCAGTACAATGGAAAAACAGCCAAAGTTGCAAATTTCACTTTTTATTATCTATATTCTCTATAACTTCTCATTTGCACTCTGTTATATGTATAATATATTTGTTATCTTGTCATAGTTCTTAAATTTTGGGAAATATCATTTTGTCTATATAGATAATTTGAAAATGGGTCCCACCCCAAAACTACTCTCAATAAAATAAAAAGCAAAGCTCACATCTTTGGCTGTTTTCCAGTGTACCGGTTAAAACAAGGTGCTGCCCGGCAATAACTCCAGCATGCTGGCAGTTCATTCAGCATGTTCATCGCCACAAAAATGGAAACAAAGTTCTCTTGGAAACTTCCTGGCAGATTAAAACTGTGTGCCGGACTGAGTCTCAAACTCCATACCTTTTCCTTTTGTGGGCAAATGCTCTACCATCTGAGCTACCCAAGCAAGATTCATGCCCCGTCCTCACAGCTTGGAAGATAGGAGGAGGAGGGGGAGATTAGTGTTTAACGTCCCGTCGACAACGAGGTCATTAGAGACGGAGCGCAAGCTCAGGTGAGGGAAGGATGGGGAAGGAAATCGGCCGTGCCCTTTCAAAGGAACCATCCCGGCATTTGCCTGAAGCGATTTAGGGAAATCACGGAAAACCTAAATCAGGATGGCCGGAGACGGGATTGAACCGTCATCCTCCCGAATACGAGTCCAGTGTGCTAACCACTGCGCCACCTCCCTCGGTCCGGAAGATAGGAGACGAGGTACTGGCAGAGTAGTAAAGCTGTGAGGATGGGGCGTGAGTCGTGGTTGGGTAGCTCAGATGGTAGAGCACTTGCCTGCAAAAGGCAAAGGTCATGGGTTACAGTCTCCGTCCGGCACACAGTTTTAATCTGCCAGGTAGTTTCATATCAGCGCACACCCAGCTGCAGAGTGAAACTCTCATTCTGGAAACTTCGTCTTGTCCATGAAAGTCTGCACACCCGAAAGGAGTTCACAAAACTTAATTGGACTGTTCTTCCTCATTCACCCTACAGCTTGGATCTTGCAGCTTCTAACTTCCATCTGTTTGGTCCAGTGAATGATGCATTTTATGGGGAGCAGTACATGGATGATGGGAAGGTTACTGACACAGCAAGACATTGGCTGAGATGTTAGTAGTTTGGCACCATGCAGACGTACAGGCCTTCCCAGTAAGTTGGCATAAGGCTGTCACATAGAATGGAGATTATGTTGAAAAATAGGCTTTGTAGCCAAACAATTGAGGAATAATGTGGTGTATTGGAATTCTGAATAAAACCAATCTCGTCTCAGAAAAAGTGTTTCATTACTTATTGAATGCCCTCCCGTAGTCTCGTCATATTTCGTGTGTTGATTATATTTGAGGCAACCCTCAATGACAGCTGATTTGCTCAGTTGTTTTATTTGGTTGTTTTGCTGAATTTCCTCATATCTCTCCTCAGCTGCTCTTGTAGTCGTGCCACGTTTGCATGGAATGCAGTAAAAGACCAGCTTTTGGAGACCTAGATCAACTACAGGTACTGACACAACCCTAGCAGCATGTCAAGAAAGCTACTTATTGTCAAAATATTGTGCGTAAAATGGAAATGACAGCTTGGCTGAGTACAAGGTAGCACACCATTAATGAGTCGTTCTGAGAAAACCTGGGAGAGACAGCATAGAAAAATTGAAAATATGAAGTTAACCATTTGCAGAGACAGGACTATTTGTAGTTCTTCAGTCTTTCAGTGGTTTGATGCTACTCTCCACATTTTCTTATCTTGTGCTAATGTTTTCTTCTATACTCAACCCCTTTTATAATCTCTCTTGCATTACTATATGTAGCAGTCAAATGAAAACCAGACACCCGCCATCACTGCTCAAGTGTAGACATTTATCCCAGTGGGAGACGAGATGATTGATCCCTGTTTCATAGAACATGGTCGACCACTCATGGGTGTGGTTATGGATCCTTCAATATCCAACCACATTCTATTGAACAGGAACAGATTGTCATGTATCTCAGCAGGATAAATGTCTTTAACACGTGTGGTGATAACTTTCGAGTGACATTCCACAGTTCTGTTTTGGCAGGTGTTCGGCTTTCATTTGACTACCCTTCGAATCCCTCCACCTCTACAGCTGCTTACATCTCCCAATTAATTGTTATGGATGCTACTACGGATGCCTTCTTCTAAGTCAGTCCTGCACAGACTTCTTTCCTCACCTATTCCTCATAGTATTTCATCTATTTCATCATCTTGTACTTTTCTGTCTCATTGGTAGAGTGTGTGCAGAATAACATGGCCATTTGCTGTCGGCATGGAATGAGTGCGGAGAGCAGTGGCGGGGGAGGGGGGGGGGGGGTTGTTGTGGGCAGGCACTGTGGGGGAAATGTTGAGTGCTAGAGGGGAAGTGCCATTCTAAACTGAAGCCTGTGCTCACATTTTTTTGTAAATGTTAAGTGGAGCACCTCCAAGCCCGTACTTGAATGGTGACCGTTCAAGAAGATCTACAGTCAGCTTTGCTTTGGTTAAAATTCCATTGAAAGTGCAACAAAGTTAAATGGTGACCATTCAAGATGATCTACAGTCAGCTCTGCTTTGGTTAAAATTTCACTGAAAATGGAACAAAGGCAGCAATTTATTTTCACCTGACTTGTTAACCATTTGTAACTTTCAGAGAAGCATCATGAATGGTGTATTTTGAGTAAAACCTACATTTCTCTTGTTGCTTTGTTAAAATTTGCTTCTTTTGCCAAAACACAGTGGAGTTAACACAGTGTCACCTAACTAATATGTTGTGCATACGCAATTGCGATACAATTCTGTGTTTTGTTCCCAGTGTTGGCTGGAACAGCGTGAACGTGTGTTTACAAGCTATGGAAAGCAAGAGGGAACATTTTCAATATCTTATGCTATTTTACTATCATAAGGGGGAAACTTTCTCACAATGCTGATAGAAGATTGTGCTGTATACGGTGACAGTGCAGTAATGACACAAATGCCTCAAAAGTAGTTTAGTTGATTTAGAGCTGGGAATTTCATCCTAGCAGCTAAACCTGGACAGCCGATGGGTACAGGCATGGCATGGCTTAATGACATGATAGTCAACAGTCTATGAGTGACAACACAGATGTTGGCATTGGAGCTCAGTTGTTCGTGCTATTGTAGCCAGGAACTTGAAGAAATTGTGGTACATAAATATTCGTAATGTGTGGGTTCCTTGTGAACTATAGTGAATTTTATGTAGCGTGTGTCCATCTGTGACTCCTTATCGAGACACAACCAGAATGCTCCTTTCCTGAAATGACTGGTAACTGGAGATGAGAAGTGGATCGCGTGCAGCAATGCCTGGAAGAGTAAATTGTGGTGCGAGACAGGGCAGCCACTACTATTGGTTCCTAAACCAGAGCTGCATTCGAGAAAGGCTGTGCTATGCATCTGGTGGGATTTAAATGTGTGCTGCATTACGAACTTTGTCCAAATGAGACTATCACTCCTAAGCGATACTGTTCATATTGGATGATCTCAAGGGAACCATTGGTGAGAAACAACCGGATTTGGGACACTGTCGTCCTTCACCCCAATAACACCAGACCACATACCTCAATGGTGATCCATCAAAAGCTGTGTTCTTTTGAGTGGGATTGTTACTCCAACCATTATATTTGCCAGATGTTGCTCCTTCCAACTTTCACTTATACCGTTCCCTGCAAAATTTCGTAAATGATAAACTTATCAGCTCCTTGGAGGACTGCAGACTGAACTTTGAAGAGTTTGCCAACCTGTAAAACCCCACATTTTCGAATGCTGGCATTTATAAGCTTCCAGGGGAGTGTATTGTTGGCAATAACCGTGTATACAGTAGGAAATAAGAATGTCTAGGAACGTACCTCCCTGCAGCACAGATACAACAGAGTGGTTGCCGGCCTGTCTGCTTACACACTTCACTCAAAAGGTCATGCACAATATAGGCAGATTGGTTTTTACAAAACAACTGTGCTGCAGGGAGGTGTGTTCCCAGACATTCTTTGTGATTGCACTGTAACAAAAAGCGAACAAACTTAGGAGACAACCCAAACTACAACTTCCTATGTATCACTCTTGTAGGAGTCAAGGAAATTAGATTAGACTAATTGAGTGTTCATGGAGATGTTTAAGCAGTTATTCCTGCCGGTGCTCCAGACACGTATGGAATGAGAAGAAGCCTTAATAATTGGTGGAATAGAAGTACCCTCTTCTGTGCATTACCCAGTGGTTGGGGGGGAGGGGGGGGGGCTATAGGTGTAGCAATTACACAGGTAAATTGAAAGTAAGAGATTGTTAACTGGGACCAGGGAATTGCTACATACGGTTCCTCAATGCTAAAGTTTTATTGAGGTTCAATCATTGATGTGATAACATGCATAGAGAGCCTGTAGAAATTAAGAGAAACAAAACAGCTTTAATAGAAGTGAAAAAGGACTGTAATTAGATGAGCAATGGATCTTACAAGGGAAACCCTGCATAGGTCACTCTGACACAGATGAAGCTTAGACTAACCTTAGCACGGCGAAAGAAATGAAAAAGTAAAGGAACACCTATTTTGGTGCCAACACTCAATAGTTTCCAAGAAAATGATGGTTAAAGTTTCAGTACCAGTTTATCAGTCTGCTCGTACAGTGTAAAAACAAGTAAGTTGGTAGTATAGTGGCTAAGGGCACAGTTTCAGGATTTTGTGCCCCATACTTAAATCCAATCTTACGTGTGCCCCCCTCCCTCCTTCCTCCCCCCCCCCCCCCCCCCCCCCCCCCCCTCACTCTCTCTCTCTCTCTCTCTCTCTCTCTCTCTCTCTCTCTCTGTCTATCTATCTATCTATCTTCTGTTGTTGCAGAAGGAAGCGACATCAATATTTCTTAGACACACTATGAAATACAGTGGAATTATTGACAAAAGAAATAGTATTTCAAAACTCACTAAAAACAGATTTCATCATCAAAAATCATATATAACTTTATACTATTATTAAACAATGGATTGTTTGTTGATGAAATAGGAATACTGATATTTTTCACTAACCCTCACTCAGCAGCATCTACAGTTATGACTTCAGCGGTACCAGCAGGGTGCAAATTAGCTACAGCTGTGTTTTCAGAGTTATATACATAAGATGTAGCTACAAAATAAACATAATCAAAGAACAGTTTAATGTAAATGTTGGCATATAATATTTAATAGTGTCTGAATTGGTACAAAAATTATATTAGACCTATAAATAAAAGAAATGTAACATTATTCCAAAATTGGACAGTAATCTTTATGTATCAGATATTTAAGTAAACTTGAAAGCACAATAAAGCAGAAAATATAACAAAAGGTAATAGTATTTACTAATAAGAAAAACAGAATTATTTTTTATTAGGCTTATATGGAAAGAAAACCATATAATCCATGAACAGAACTATACCATTCACTTGTTACACATTTTGTCAGATACAATGATTTTATTCGGAATCTGGTATTTGGTGCCACCCTCACAATTTTCACTTACAGTAGTGGTGTTCAAGTGATCTGCATACCCGAAACAATGACAGGTGTAAATTTGTTCTTAGCACATCTTCCTCTCTTCCTTGCTGATGAAGTTTCTTGTACTTCTTCATCGTGTGGCCTCACCACCTCAAAAATGCCTTCACACCTAGTGACAGAAACACAATAGTTGATGTAACAATTAGTAAGATTTCATCATCTGAAAGCCAAATTTTTGTGAATGTTTTTGTACTGACTGGTTCATTTTTATGACTGGTTTTGCAGATTATGCTGTGTTGAGTAGTGCCAGTGTCCATTTCCTTGTCACTTCGAAATGCTGCTTGTGATTCAGGAAATGCTGTATGTGCCACATAACTGGTATAATGCGTCTGCCTTCACCAAATTATAATCTAAAATTATGGTAGGCTTCCCTATCTCTTCATCCTCAGCTTCATCATCATGCATCATTGAAAGGAATAACACAGATTCTTTTTAGAAAAATGCGAGGCTAGAGCTATGGCTTTCTGAAAGCCAAAAATGTTAGAAGCAACTGCACGATCTTTGTATGGTAGAAACTGCATAGACACTTATCTTCTTATGCAGTGTACCAAAAGTAACAATGCCTTTCTGTTGTAGACAGAAAGCTAATGAATAATCAGTGTACCAATTATCAGTAGTCATATTTCTGTTTGACCTTGAAATTGGCTTTGTCTGTCTGTACATCATCAGGGGGCTTATTTGATTGGCAGAAAGGTACATCTGGTTGTTTCCCACAACAAACTTCTACATTGGAAATAAAGAAGGTTTTAGCATCACATAGAGCATAAAAATTCATGTCACACTTGGTAGGTTTGTTTAGAATGCAAGACAGGGAAAGGGCTAAGCTGTAGGGAAAGTCAAGATAATATGCCATATCAACAATAACCAAGAAGGAACAATAAGATTGGAAGACTTAGAACAAAGTGCATGAATTAAAAAGGGTGTCTGTAGTCTTCTGCCCCTGCTGTTCAATCTGTACACCAAAGAAACAATGATGAAAATAAAAGAAAGGTTCAAGAGTAGGATTAAAATCCAAGGTGAATGAATGTCCATGTTGAGATTCCCCAGTGACATTGTTATCCTCAGTGAATGTGAAGGCCGGCCGCTATATCAGAGTGGTTCTAAGCGTTTCAGTCCGGAATGTCACTACTGCTACGGTTGTTGGTTCGAATCCTGCCTTGGGCATGGATGTGTGTGATGTCCTTAGGTTAGTTAGGTTTAAGTAGTTCTAAGTCTAGGGGACTGATGACCTCAGATGTTCAGTCCCATTTTTTGAATGTGAAGAATTACAGAACCTGTTGAATGGAATGAACAGGCTAATGAGTACAAAATATTGATTGAGAGTAATCGAAGAAAGATAGGAAGTAATGAGAACAGTGAGAAACTTGACATCATAATTGGTGAGCACGAATTAGGTGAAGTTAAGGAATTCTGCTACCTAGGCAGCAAAATAACACATGACAAATGGAGCAAGGAGTAGATAAAAAGCAGACTAGCACTGGTAGAAAGGGCATTCGAGGCCATGAGAAGTCTACCAGTATCAAGGATAGGTTATAATTTGAGGTAGAAATTTCTGAGAATGTATGTTTGGGACATGGCATTGTATGGTAGTGAGACATTGATTGTGGGGAAAATCAGAACCAAAGAGAATAGATGTATTCGGGATGTGGTGCTACAGAAGAATGTTGAAAATCAGGTAGACTGATAAGGTGAGGAATGAGGTGGTTCTCTACGAAATCGGCAAGGAAAGGAATATACAGAAAACACTGACGGAAGAAGAAACAGGATGATAGGGCATCTGTTAAGACATCAGAGAATAACTTCCACGGTTCTAGGAGAAGCTGTAGAGGGCAAAAACTGTAGATGAAGACAGAGATGGGGATACATCCTGCAAGTAATGGAGGACGTAGTTTACCAGTGCTACTCTGAGATCAAAAGGTTGGCACAGAGAGGAACTTGTGGCGGGCCACATGAAACCAATCAGAGGACTGATGACTTAAAAAAGATTGTTAAATATCTGCTAGAGTTGTAGTAGCTCTGACAATTTTGTGTAAGTAGATCAAGGATTTTTTGTAATGGTGCTAGCTTCTGAGTAGTTCTTTATCATCAAACTTTATGGATGTCAAAACTTGTAAAAATCTTCCATAGCTCATACATTCCCTTTCCTTTCTTCATTCCTGTCATACAGAGTAAACCCATTACTGCTTTGATTTCCTCTTTTGTTACTTCTCATAAGTCCCTATCTTTTGAATAATTAGTGTCTGTTTTTGTCATATGTAGTAGATGTAATTACTGCACCACGCATATTAGAATCTATCACGAATGAGAGAGTTTGCGTCTCGTCTCTGACCTCACACCCGCTTGCTTTCTTTCCTGGACTGGGGAAGATTTTCCTGCTTTCCTTTTCAGTGTTTGGGATTACTGCTTGTCTGGAGTTTTACTCCACAGAGTAGCACATAAATATTGGCATGGTCTTCTAATCAGGTTCATTGCCACTGAAAAACTGTTCATAATCCAAATTATGAATTATTATTGTGAATTACAATTTCCTCCTGGTCATCTGATAAGGAGTCCAGACAAATTTGACGAAGATCTTCATTAGTTGTCAAAAGATTTTGTATTTCCTCATCTGGTAGACCCATACAGTTTCTATGGGATCTGATGAGGAAATTGTACAGTAGGGTAATATTCATTTTTGCATTGTGTAAGAAATTTGTGAAGAGTTAAACATATCTTTATGAAATGAAGTTAATTTTTGGAGCATCCTAATATATATTTAAATTTTCTTTAATGAGTAATTACTAAACAGAGCCACAAAATCGATTTGCAAGGAAAACTATACATATTGTTAAACAGTTTAAACCTACTTTCATGACAGACAGTGCAGTGCAAATCTGCACCAGTTGTGCATTTTCCAATTCAACTTTATTTAGGCAGACACACAAGAAAATCAGAAACTTCACTAGCTTCATTGTTAAAGCTTTATGGGGCGGGAGGGGGAGGGGGGTGGAAGCTGGTAGTATATTTGCACCAGCACTGCTGCTCAAGTGCTAAAAGTAATTCCATTAAATTGTACACCATTGCTTCAGCCCTGTGACTTTCACTGACGGGTGAAGAATTACATCCGCTCATTACTGAAGTGCCTATGCCCATGGCGCGGCAAAGGAAAGTCACACAAATAGAGGCAATGCAACTAAAATACATGCGTCGACCATTGTCAGCTGTAGGCTCCAGCTTTCTAGAAAATGCTTTGAAACACGTGCTATTTGCTTCAAAATAATTGACAGATCGCAACGCATTCAGGAACATTAACGAGGTTGCTTTTCATAATAATATTCATAATAAAAGATGTGACTGCAGAATATGTGCATTTACACAATGCTCGTGTGCCTCCAAATTTTTATACTTTGGATGTTTTTGTGATATCGCCATGAGGAATACACTGGGTCTATTGAAGTATAAAAGTAAAAATTGAAAGGTACGTGTTCTTCATTTTCAGTAACTGTTAATGATATAAGATTGTATAAGGTTTCTGATGATAAAACTTACTTTTAAGAATATCATAAATGCTGATTTCCTTAATCATCAGTGACAAGACCCGCCACTGTTGTAAACATTTTTATTTCCTAGAAGGAATGCACAACCCAGTTCCAGGGCCTGTGTCCAATCTTCAGGTGCGTATAAAATGTGAATCCATAAAAGTTCAACAACAGAGGTCAAATTAGTTTTAAATGGCACATTCTTGGTAGGTGGCATAAAACAGAAGTCCCTCTCAATACATAGGCCTGGCTGAAAGCCTCTCGCAGAGCAGGACAAAGGTCTGGGCATAAGGGCATGCTAAACATGGATCCGTATAAACTTACATAGGCAGTCTTTTGAACAAAGTGCTGCATACATGCCCATCAGGCCCATGCCAAGCACACAGCAAAGTTGAAATATTAGTGGGAGAAGCTGTGTGGCAAGAAGTGAAAGACGACTGTCGAGATGCACATGAGCGCGTGCGCCGACATCGGCCACCAACGCTGCTGCTATTACCTGTCCAGACATCATCCCTCATACACGCTTCAGAATATCTCGGTTATTTGTGTTTTTCGATTATTTGTACATCTTCTCCCCCACATTACCCCAAATAATTGGAGTGTCCTGTATTCTCAAGTTAACTAGTTTCAGGAAAATCAAAGTATTATGCTACTACAAAGTCTGAATGTGTGGTGTCAATATACCTAACTCGACCGATTAGCTCAGTCAAAGCTACCTGTATCATACTGTCATAAAGTTTTCAGGTGTTAATAATTTTTAGTTAATGCTGGCTTCAGCAAAATTAATTACCCCAATAAAAGCAGGACATTGAACAGAAAAGCCTGAATAATGAATTTTAGTGAGGCAAAGTTCAGTGAAAGTACTTATTACTTATTGTAGATACTTGACTAGAAAGTTAAAAATGGGTTCATTATTAGTGGAGGTGCAATAAGGGCAAATAGAAGATTCCACATATTGCTCTCTTTCAATTGTGCTCTCATTTCCTTTTTCAGGTACCTCAGGAACACGATGCCATGGCTCATTGGCTGTATGATCGTTTTGCAGAGAAGGAGAAACTGCTGGAAGCTTTCTACAGAACAGGAGAATTTCCTAGCCAAGAGTTCTGCTCCCATCCGAAGCCACCACAGGAAGTTCAGCAAGATGGTTTCAGATTTTTTGTGCTGCATGTGTTGTTCATTACGTCCACAATTCTGCATTTGCGGTTGTTATCGTATGCAGCATCTTTTGTGTGGTAGTGAATGCTGGCCTTACTTTAGTCATTTTTCTACCAGTCTCGCCGAGTCTCGCAATTTCTGTAAAATGGAGAAGGAAAGGAAAGGACCGATTACGAGGTGTAACTGTCGGTTTACACCTCATTTGATACTAACATTTTTGACATTTAGAGATACTGAGATGTCCTTATTCGCGAGACTCTCGTATTGGGTGCAGCGACTGTGATGGTATATTACTTTTTTGTTTGTTTTATCACTTGTAAAGTCCTGCAGTACTGTTATGTAGAGGCACATAGCTTGTATATTGTTGCAACCCACCACACATCACCCACACACTGTGTAGATGTTGCTTTGGATTTTAACTCCGATAATTAATCAGATTGTTTGTGTCATTTTGGGTGAAGTAATTGTTGAGCCTCGAACTTGGCAGCAGCCGTATATTAAATTACATCAATCATACAGAAGCACAGAAAATGTTGTCATGAGCTGTAAATACATGGAATGTGATGGAATATCTACACTTAAGTAATTATACTTTGTGAATAAACATTCGGTGTTTCTTTTGATGTGCAGGTGATTTGTTACTGGCTGGCAAGATTGTGGTGGGATCATATGTGATTTAAGTAGAATCTTTATCACGGTAGGAAAAGACCAGTTAGGAGAAAAACTGAGAAAATTTCTGTGATGAGGATTGTATATACGTACTTGTAGGAAAGAGTCTGTCAGATTGCTGTAGAATTAATTTATGATTATATTAAAAGCAGGAAAAATATTTGTGCTTTAGACATGGAGTATGTTTTGTTTTGGAGACAGAACAGTGCTGTATGGGAGAACATTTGTGTTTCTTCCTGTGCTGTAACATAAAATGGAATACATTTTGTAAGGAAACATGTTTGTTGCGTTCATGGGAATAGTGACAAATGAAATGTGCAATAACCTGATCTTAATTATGCCGATTTGCTCATTAACTTAGATCCACAATTTTACACTTCTGTAAATTATTTCCACAGCTCTCATATTGTGTAGTGTGGGACATCACAATGGACATTAAGATGGGTTTTCATGTTTTTGTAGGTGAAATTTTAATGGTGTTGTGCAACATTTTGTTGTATCATTGAGAAAGTGATACAGAATATTCTGTAGTAGAAAAAATCAATCTATCTTATACTCGTAGCCCCTTTTTTCCTAACATTATTGTTACCACGTTCCTGTTAGCATCATATCGTAAGTAATGTTCAGAAATTGCTGCGTATCTGTTAAAATCTCATTGTTGATTGGTATGAATACTTACTCCTTTTAAATTTTCACCTTTATAAATAATACTTTCTTCTTCTCTAATAACAATAATGTTAACCACAAAGCTGTTTTACATTTGGGAACTGTAGATGAACGATAGCAAAGATTGGTGATGGTTTGTGCTAATGCTATGAAAACTTGGTCATTTGTACAAAAGTCTTGTTAAGTTTTAGACCTCAGTCTGTAGTTATCAGAAATACTACAGCTGCAAATTGAACTTTCCTTATTGTTTATACATTGTGTGGTTACAAAACTGTCATACAACATTGCTTTAACATTGGTATTGTAATGAGTTCGGAAGCATACATCACATAGCCTTAGGTATCTCAACTCCCGCCGGTCATGTATGTACGAGTGTGGCCGAACAAACAATGTCTCCTCCCTCTACCCAACTGAATTATTATGTAATGAATTTTGTTGCAGCGATGCTCTGCCCAAATTGTAGTCTAGTAGCAGATAGATTCATAGTGTTAATAACGATGTGTTAAATTGGAAGATTAATGGTAAATGAGACTGCTGAGTGAAATCAGTATCTGTACAAGAAACATGTCTGCTAAACTTTGCGCGAAGTGTTCCTTATACCCACTTCAGTGTTGGGACGGAAACGTTTATTATTATTGTTATTATTTATTTATTATCTTACTGCTTCTGTGGTTGAAAATAGTATTGCCGTCCTAAAGTGTTTTACACTATTAGTAGACAAACTGATAAGGATTCAAGCTAAATGTGAAAAAGACAATTTTGTGAAATTGTTTTGTTCATCCTATTTGGAAGTTAGATATAATATTGTTGAGAAATGTAAGTGGTACTAGCTGTTTGGTATGGAAAATGACTCTAAATAACTTTCACATTTATAATATGCTTTATTTGCTGGAATTATTTATAAATATCAATTCCTAGTAATATTGTGTGTTATATCACTTATTACATTTCTTGTGATGTGTAATTTTCACGTTGCCTAGTCAGAGACAAAAAATTCTGAGGTTGATGAATACAACAGTGCTATCACTGGAAGTGAAACTTGTGAGAATGAGATGCAGCCAGAGTGGACTAGATTTTATCAGAGCCAGAAAACTATATACCTAATTTCATTACAAAATACTTTTTTCTTGCTGAAGTACTATAATCTACAGGGGAAAAGAGAAGAGACTCATGACTTCAATACGTAAATGATTTAGTGTTGTTGAAAGTAGTTTTGTTGATTGTCAGCTGACCAGACTAATTTTAAAATATTTTTTGTGGAAGATTGACAGTTTTAATTGAATTTTAATGCAAGCAATGGGCATGAAATGCTTGGTCTGATCCAATGTGCTCCTTGCAGCATATGTTGCAGTATGATGAACAGTCCAGTCAGTGGCAATGTTGAATGAAAAATTTTAATATAGTTTTGTACATTTGCTACTTTGAGTTGAGATCCATAGGGTTTCCCTCCATGAGAAGTTGTTTATAAATACTGACTGTCACAGTGATGATTGCAGATAGGTTCAAAATTGTGTACTCTGTACTCTGGTGCCTTAATGTAAGTTTGGAATATCTTGTGCTGCAACTATGCCCATCTTGCACGAGAAGTTGCTGCACTTACAATTTGTGACACAGATGACAGTTAATCTTATGACATAGCAGTCGAGTGCCTTATATGGAATATAATTTCTTATTACTGGCTACAGTTCCATGTTAAAGTGATGTTTGGTGGTGTAGTTTCGGTTCGCTTCTGGAATAATTGCATAATTAGTTGGAGGGGGAAAATTGCATTCTTCGGGCATCTGTGTTTCACTTGGTATTTGTATAGGAATAGACTAGAAATTTGCTATTATATTACACAAATTGTGTGTGAGGTCGTCCAGCAGATTTGAATGTCATGAGTCGTGGGATATGTATTTGGCAGTGGGGCAAATATACTATGAGGTATGATGGTTTGAAGCATTTTTAACATTTCTCATGTGCATGAAGGGCATAGTTAAACATTTTAATTTGTACATTCCATATAAAATTAGCAGCATTTTTACGACTTTTTTCTTATTCTGAAATTCAGCAATGAGATAACAGAAATAAAAAAAATGGTGGCATGGGATATAAAATTAATCAGCAAACACTTGATTTAGATCAGTGTTCATTTCTGCAATGCTAGTCATTCAAGTGATTACTTTCTGTGTTTATTTACCTGTGTGGAAAGAAATTACTGCAGAATGTTGACTGACCAGGATATAGATTGTGTTTAATAATTGGACTTAATGTAGTTTTGTAATTTTTGGAGACCATGTACAAATTACATTTTCCCCCATTCTCGCTTGTGATACACTATTATTTGTACATATCGATCTAGAACTTGTGTTTTTAGTGAAAGTCTTATGGGAATATGGTAATTTTTTGTGATGTGCTTGTTGTATATTGGGTAATAAGTTATTTTATGACTGTAATGATATTTATTGTGGAAAAAAGGAGGGCAAATACTGTAATTTTAACTGTGTAAATAGACGTAATGTCCCTGGTGCTATAAATCTGGTGCAGATACGCTTCTGATATCACTGTAAAGTTCATTCTGTCAGCTTGACACCTTCTAAAAGAATGTAGACTTGGGCAGTAAGTGCAACAGTAAAGAGAGCTGTTGAAGCATTGCCACTGGATTTCGAATAACTGTGTGGTCTGGGACAGTAAAAAGGACACATGTAATGCCACTTACAAAATCATGTGGTAGCTGGGAGAAGAAAACAAAAGGATGCAAAAGCATGTCAGAGCTTCCTGTTAAAAAAGTTCTGTATCTTGCCAGTAGCATATACATGCTATGCAATGTTATTAGTTATGTGGAAATTATAAAGGAAAGTGAGTTCTATTTTCTTGTGCAGTTGGAAGTGTCTGCATCAGACATTTTAAGTATAGAAATAAACAGTCGTTAATGGTTATTAGAAGCAAACTTCTAGAACTGATTTTGAAATTGGCTTGTGACGTAAAAGTTTCGAAAATTGTGCTCACAAGAGTGAAGACTCTTCACAGTTAGAGAAAAATAAACTTTCTTAGACTAAATGATTTTAGATTAATTAAATGTCTTAAACAAGATTTACAATTGTGCCACATTCCACAATTTAATTCACCAATTTCACAACAATTTATGGTTGGGGAAAATACGTGTGGCACTTAGAATAGCTCACCCAAAATAACTGAATATTATGTATTTTCCATCTTGCCATTATTCGAGAATCACATTGAACTGTGTGAGCTCCTGCCACATTTAGAAACTAGCCATTTTAAGTAGTTCAGCTATTGTTTCCCCTCTTGTGAGTTTTTGCAAAAGTATGTTTTTTGTGTGTTTAAAGTACTGGCTTTCTGAATAAAATTGACATAGCTTGTTGAAAATAATGGGACTGTGTACATTTTTGACTTAAAATCTGTTGCTGCATATGAAAATATTGTTTTTAAGTTCTGGAGGAAAAAACAATAAAACTGTGGTAAATTTTTTTATGCTTGATATTCTTTTGCAGTAGTATGCAAACTACATGACTAACTATTGTTGCACGAGCCATCATCATAATCATCATCATCATCATCCTTATCCATAACTGCTTCACTATGTAATGCCAGATCTACAAACAAATTAGGGGTACTGTTATGGGAACCAGTCGGACTTCATTGTATGCCAAGTTATTCATGAGGCACATGGAAGAGGATCCTTCAACACCCACAAGCTGGGTCAAGTGGTGTGGACTGTCATTGAAAAAACTGACTCCTGCAATAACTAAACTCCTTTCTCAAACCCCAACATACCTGATCCTGTCTAAATCTAAAGCCGCCTCAACCACCATTGGCAACCAGCTCATTGAAGTTCACATCCAAACCTCAGTACAAGTGGAACTAAACAGGTGATGAACTTCGTCCTTTCTGCATTTTTTGTTTTACATAAGGGAACAGAAAGTAAGTTACACAATAAGCCAGGTGAATACGGGTGATGAGGTAATGTGTCAGTGTGGCTTTTTTCCCCAAATAATCAATTGCATGACAGCTGCATTTGACTGGACGAAAAAAAGACTCCCTAGAAATAACATAATGGATTTTGTGGAATTTTCATAGCCAAATAAAGAGTGGGAAATGAGCAAATGAGGTAGCAAATTGACCCGTATGTCATCTTGTTTCGCAACAGAAGATTTAATTACTTTACAGTAATCATGTTAATTTAGAAAACTTAGTGATCTGAGGGCGTATAGAAATATTTCTCTAACAGTTGTGACATGTCTAAATATATCAAATCAAAGCACAAATTGAAACTTCTCTGCTTTCTCTAGATCTATATACTCCTAATAATAATGGACCACTGGATCAATATTTAAATAATTGTATTTCATGCTATCTGAACAAAACTTGAAACTAAAAAAATAATTTTGATAAAAAGGTCATGCTTTATGAAATGATTTTGCTACAAATATGAAATAAAATAAGTTAGAGAAACTTGTTTTGCCTTTGAATGATAACTGAAATCATGTACATAAAATGTGCTGACTGAGAATTTGAAGGTCAATGTTGAACTTAGAATCTTAGAGAGTAGTACAGGATATTTTGTCTGGTAGAATTTCACTCAGTGGTCTTCTTACGTTACTCAGCATGATTTCAAACATCATTCACAGGTGTGTCAAATGTTTCTCTAATCTTTTATTTCTTACATTCTGACAAATCTCTTCACAAAACATTTAACCTCCTTTTTCCAATTTTTGTAAATTCCTTATTTAACATATGGCATTTGGCAAACTAATTGTTTTATACCATTCAGCAATTATCCTTACAACTCCAGTGATAACCGCATGGTGTAGCCTCAAGTGGTATGGCTCCACTGGGCATGGAAATAATGCCTCACCCAGTGAATGCATGACATAAGACTAGATTGTACATGATGAGATGAAGTATTAGGTTGTTGAGTGAGTTTACAGTTTTTTTTCCAGTCACTATGAAGTTTATTTATCAATTACCATTTTTTATTTGTAATTCACTGCTATTTGAGCTTACATATTGTCATTTGGAGATGAGAATGGAGCTGTGGACACTTGGAAAAGGTGTGCCAAGTGGAGTAGTCGGACCATTTGCAACATATTCTTCAGTTTTAAGTTCAATCGAGGGGTGACAGCAGCAGAGGCAGCCAGAAACATTTACGCCATGCATTGTGGATAACGCTGTAGGACGGAGCACGGCAAGGAAGTGGTTTCCTAAATTTAAGCGGGATTATTTTGACATTATTAGCCACTCTCCACACTCGGGAAGACCTTTGGGGTTTGATGAAGATTGTTGAAATGCCTTAATCCACAATGAGCAATGTCAGTATACTCGAGAACTGGCATATGGGATGAGCTGTGGTCATTACACCATCATGCAATATTTGCATACAGTGTGTAAGGTTCAAAAAATCAGTGTATAGACACTGCATGCTCTAAGTCAGAACCACAAAAATCAACAGGTCGCCACATGTGCATCTCTACTTCCTCGTCATCAATTGGCTGATAAACAACAATGATCATTCCTATCCTATAGCATTACTAGTGATGAGAAATGGTCCCTTTATGCCAATGTAAGGAAAAGAAAGAAATGGTTGAGCCCAAACAAAGCAGCAACTCCCCATACAAACACCTGCGCACTTCGACAAAAAATAATGTTATACATTTTGATGAACAGTGACAATGTGGTGTACTTTGAATTGGTTCCCCAAGGTGTAACCATAACTGCTGACATTTATTATCGAACACAGTCCAAGAACAATGACCAGGAAAACCACGTGAAGTGACGTTACTCCATGATGATGCCCACCTGCATTCTGCTAGACTAACAAAAAATACTATACAAAAGGTGGGTTGGGAAGTCATTCTGCACCACACCCAGATGCCATTCATTGAACCATCTGGTCACAACTCACTAAGAGACTAGCTTGCCATTTCTGGACACCTACTATGACTGACGTCACATGGCACTGGTTTCAAGCAGCACTGAATGATGTAGCTCTGTCTGTCATCCAATCTGAGTTCAACTTGATAAACAACTGAATTAGAGCCACTGATGCTGCTAGAGGTGGCAGCCCCATTTACTAAATTTCCTCTACATTCCCAAATCACCTAATATAATCATGTATTCTTACATTCGTTCACCACGTTCCATACAGTTCACCAAGAAGAAGAACCTTGAGGTGTGTGAAATGAATCACGGTATACCTTATTGTATTGAATACTCACGAACAGAAAAATTTATCTGATACCCTTGCTTCTGTCATAGTTTTAATGACCAGGAACTAAATTTAAAATACAGGTAGCAGAACAGTCTAAACAACAATGTACATATTTGCAACACTAAATAGATTGTGTTCATCAACTGGCAAGGCATAATAGAAACTGTGCAGACAACAATCCATATTATGTGAGTATAAAAATGTGTAGCAATCTTCCAAAGCACTTGAAAAGTTTAAAAGGAAGTGGCTTTGAAGTAGTTTCTTTGTAATAAAAGTTTCTAAACAATTCCTTTCAGAGTAGAGGACTTCCTTCATTTGTACCATTTTTTTTCTCTTGTTTTTAATTACCAGGAATTTAGTTACATTGTATTTTGTAATTATTTCCACATATTATGACACTGTCCAGTCACATTAATATGACCGCCTGCCTGTCAAAAGACAGAATAACCAGCATTTTCAGTGTGAGATTTGCATATTGAGTGTCAGTGAGGTTCTGTAAGGTACTGACAGGGATGCAGAGCCATGTTGACTCCAGTGTCTTGGCCAGCTGCGATAGATTTCTCCATTGAGTATCCGTGGTGCCAACAGCCCAATCAAGATGGTCCCACAGATTCTCAATTGGGTTTAAATCCGGGGAGTTTGGTGGCCCAGGGGTTACGGTAAACTGATCCTGGTGTGCTTTGAACCACGCACATCCACTGCTAGCTGTGTGACATGTTGTATCGTCTTTCTGGAAGATGTCGTTGTGCTGAGGAAACAAAACCTGTACGTAGAGGTGGACACAGTCCCCAAGGATAGAGGCATACTTGTGTTTATCCAGTGTGTCTTCCAAAATGACAAGATCACCTAGGAAATACTATGAGAACATTCTCTAGTCCATAACACTCCCTCGTGGTCGCAGAGTGTTTGCTTTTACATGTTTCACGCAATTCGTGCCAATGGCGATATGTCTTATGGAGGATAATGTTTAAAATGTGATTCGTATGAAAAGGCCAGCTGTTGCTACTCGGTGGATGTCTAGTTACAGTAGTGGTGTGCAAGTTGCAGACTTCATTGCCAATGAACAGCAGTTGGTATGGGTGCACGAACCATGCGCCTGCTGTGGAGGACCATATGCAGCAACATCCACTGAACAGTCATTAAGGTGACACTGTTGGTAGCTCCTTGGTTCATCTGGGTAATCAGTTTCTCAACAGCTGCATGTCTGTTCGTGCAACCACATGTCCACAGCTTTGGTTGCCCCTATTATCTATGGCCTGTGGTGCACTACAGTTGCCTCAGTGCCAGTTTTGGATAGTGGCATTGCATGATATACTGTAGCCATAGCAGCACACGAACAGTACAAATGTAACCATTTCGGAAATGCTTCCACCTTTGGCCTGAAAGCCAGTGATTACGCCCTTTTGGACGTTACGGAAAAGCCTCCATTTCCACATTACAGAAACGTCTGCACTATTTTCTGTATCCTCAGACATGCTTTATATACCCTCCACTGCTAGAGTAGCCACCTGTCATATATGAGTGGTTATTGCACACTGATGTCGAACATAGGCAGCGGTCACATTAATGTGGCTGGACAGTGTATGGTATAAGTCCGAACCAAAACACATCTTTGTCCATTGAGAATAAACAGATAGTGGACGTAGATGGGTAATGCTCATTTCACAACATTTCCCATAAGCGTGACGTCATGTTTACGTCATGTGCAACATCGACGGTCGCATGACTGGCTATCGACTTTGTGACAAGGAAGAATACGAATGTTGTTGCTTCTCGAATCACTCACAATAATTTAAGCTGTCCTCTTAGGTTCCTGCCTAACCACAGACCCAGAAGTCATAACGTATCAGAAATAAAGAGCCAAATATTTGTGTGAAGACAGAATATGAATTTTATTGATGCTCATTTTAGTAGCAGAAGTTTAAGCTGCCCTCTTAGGTTCCTGCCTAACCACAAACTTGGAAATTGTTAGATATTTACTTTATCCTTCTTCTCAAATCAGACGGAATGTAAATAACGTCGAATATTGCAGAACGTACTTGTATTAAATCTTTGGTATGTGCACATGAAGTCTTGTGAGAGGCCCGTATCAAACGCTAAAAAAATTGATAACTGATCGTACTGCCACCGATATTGCTCGTGATGTCAAAATTATATCACAATTGCAGAAAGTGGTGTGAAACCAGCATTATCCTCATAATATTTGTGATATCAACATCTTTATTTATATTTTTCACATGACGAAGTTTTGGGGGGAGATGATGAAACTTGTGTAGGATAGACTAGCGCGGAGAGTTGTGTAAAACCAGTCTTTGGACTGAAGGCCATAACAACAACAATAGCCAAAGCATGAACACTGAATTTTGTTGAATGTTCAATTACTGTGTGTTGAGTTCTCTTTTTGGCATCCATACTATGCCATAATTATTGCATTATGTTGTGCTTTTTCCTCATAAAAGCAATAAGTACATTAAGCATTGGCATTTCTGTTATTTTTAGAAGTCCAATACTAGAAATATTGGTCTGTAATTGTTAGGATAATTATTATTTATGTTTTAGTCCACAGGTTCTTTTTTAGTGTCAGTCAGTCTCGAAATACACCTTTCTGGAATGAACAGTTGATGATATCCAATAGTGATCTAATTATCCCTGCTGCCATTTGTTTCAAAATGGTTCAAATGGCTCAGAGCACTGTGCGACTTAACTTCTGAGGTCATCAGTCGCCTAGAACTTAGAACTAATTAAACCTAACTAACCTAAGGACATCACACACATCCATGCCCGAGGCAGGATTCGAACCTGCGACCGTAGCGGCCGTTCGGTTCCAGACTGTAGCGCCTAGAATCGCACGGCCACTCCGGCCGGCTGCCATTTGTTAGATTGGGTAGTTTGCCGTCTCATCATTACCAGCACAGTTTGCTCTTTCTAGCTTTTTAATAATCGTTGCCACTCTTCAGATAATGGTTTCAAAAATACTGAGTAGTGTAGGTTTTCAGTTGATATGGTCATCTTCTGGACTAGGCCGTACTAAAGCATCCATAGGCCTACCAGAGTGATTGATTCATTCATTCATTCATTCCAGTACATCATAAATAAGTGAATGAATAATTTTAATTCCGTGACACACACACACACACACACGTAGTTTTTATGGCAATTTGTGGTATTGGTTGAGATATCGTGGACAGGTGTATATCAGTAAGGTTAGAAACAGCAGAATCTTATCTGAACTGTCAATAGCAAGCTACAGTTATTTGCTCCTTTTTATCTCATACAAATATAGACATTAACAGTTTTGATCTTCACAAGCTTACATTCAGATTCCAGTATAGGTCCTAAATAGTTTCTTATACCATCATATCATTATTGTTGGCAGTGAGATGTGAGTTCAAATTATGCTAACTTGTTTCGGTACAGCAATTTCCACCTCTTATAGTCGAAACCCTGTGGTCTGTGGGTGCCATACAACAAATTATGTTTGTGATATGAAAAACAATTTGATAACACTTTAATAATTACATTAATTCTTATGGGTGCTAGTTATACAGAAAATTCTGTAACACATCAAAAACAGAGTCTACAAACAGAATGTGTAACATTATGTGTAGTTTCATAAGGGAATTGAATCCACCCATTGTATGTACTTTCCTCGGGAAGGTTTTCTATCAGTAATAAGCAATGATTCATATTTGGGTGAAGTAAACATAGATCTCATGCAAAGAAAGTCAAACAGGGTACTGTCTTAGGGCCCCCTCTGCTCCTTATTTATACAAACAACAAACAGTCCTCAGAAACTGCAACTAAAATCGACATTAAATTTGGAAAAACAAATCGAAACCAAGATCTCCGTATGGTACTGGGTGGAAATGAGATAGAGTTCAATGTACAAAACTTTTAAAAATGTCTGTTGATCTAGACTTAAAATATGAAAGGCCATGCAAAAAAATTCCAAGATACTTGGTTAATCTTTTCTTGTTCTCAGAAAAGAAGTATGCGTGATTACTAGAGACTGGGATACCACCTGTCTGCTTTGATCAATGACATCATCACCATGCCGAAAACTCGTATTCCATGCGTATCCAACACTGTGACTAACACATTGACCACAAAACTCGCAAAAATACAAATACCATGCGAACCAATACACTGACTGAACTCAATGAAATTAGTGGGACAACTGTGGGAAAATAAGAGGTCTTTGGGGATGGCAAGCTAAAAATTCTATAATTAAAAACACCACCTCCATTCAGGATGCAAATCTGAAAAAAAAACCACTTGAAACTACCAAAAAATAAAACTTGACAAAACCACACAAAACACACCATAAGACCTTGGTACCCCAATCTCCAGTTGACTTCTATAGCTCAACTCTAGACCAGGATGTCAATAAACCCTCTCCACAACTACAAAAGCCAGACTCCTAATTTCCAGTTCACCCATATAGCTCAACCCTAGATCTGGAACCAGTACGCCAATAAGAGGCCCCCTGCCGCTCCCCCCCCCCCCCCTCCCCCCCCCCCCCCCCCAACCCGCCAACACCATAAAAAAAAACGACACACACAAAATTACAAAAACCAGCATCCAAATCTCCAGTTCACTTGTATAGCTCAACCCTAGAGTAAAAGAGCACTTACGGTGTTGGTGACATTTCTGTTGCTTTTTGCAGTTGGTAACAGTATGAGCGGTGAATTGTGGGAAATGAATATGATGAATCATCAGTTGGATAGGATGAGAAAATAAAAAATGTCATAAGTGGATCAATGTTTTTTAATTAACTCTTGGCAGAAGGTAAGAGAATCAATGTTTTTTTTTTTTTTTTTTTTTTTTTAATGAAAATGTGAAATCATGAATATGAATAGGTGGATCATTTGTTTTAATTAAATCTTGGGAGAAGGTAAGTGGAACACCGTTTATTAGCAACTGTCACATGTTTGATATATTAATAAACATTGATCCACCCACCTTCTCCCATTATTTAATTAAAAAGAGAACAATTTAAAGTTTACAACATACTCTGTTTAATATGACAACATTCTGTACAGTATATTCCATTGTGCCACTGTGTAATTCTATACACTCCCCATCATTACGATTGTAGCACACTAAATGACATAACAACATACCTCCAAACACATTGCCACCACATACACTGCGCCCTCTACATGAGTTCGCTTCCACTGCAAATCAAACAGCACGGCTCACAACTACAGCTCAGGTGAAAGTACAGGGTGCTATCCTACACCCAAATATATCCAAGTATGCTCCTCAGAAGATGCTACGATGGCATCTTTTGGTTACTTCCGTTCCTTTGCAGCTTATGAAATAGTTTTTGGTGTAAACTAGTTGTCAATTAAATGAAATTTTTACTTTATGGAAAAGGTCTATTTGAATCTTGTCACACAACTCTACAAGGACTCTCTGCAAGTCCCCATTTGAAAACTTGTGCATGCTTACTGTGCACTTCCTGTGGATAGATACGTGCATTGATGACAAGAACTGTACTTCGATACCTGCAAATATAAATGTGGTTTGATGACAAGAATTAAATTTTTATACCTGCAAATCAACATTTATTACAACATAGTTATAACGCTTTCTGTGGTGGGCTCCTCTGTGCAGAATAAGTATGACAACTCGTGCTCACAGACCTGTGAGCCACTTTGGCGTCATTCCTTATAATACACTGTCAACATAGATAATGAAGTTTTAGAAGACAGTGGTTTGTAGAGTAGAGCTAAAAACATACCCTTTTGAGAAATGTTCCTATAGTGTAAGTGAATAAATTAGCTTACAGAAATATTAGGCCCTCATTTACTGTTGAGCACCTTTTAATCTTTCATCAAGTGTACCATCTATGATGTGTGTGTTTTTGTAATAGAATATTTCTGCTGGTGGCCTTGGCCAACATCTTGTCCTACCCTTGCATAATCGTATCTTGTTTTGTATATGTATATATTATTTCTATAACATATCTGAGATGTCTTAAACTCTTGTCCTGAATGGTCAAAGGACAAATAAATAAATAAAGCTGTTTGTTTATCAACTTTCTGTAATTTTCTTATCGGACACTACTGTAGAATAAATACTTTTTTGACGTTAGTTGATTATGCCATTTTACAATCCTATAGTGATTGCAATGTTTTGTGTTTTTTTTATATTTATGGTATTTCAGCTGTGTTATAATTCGTCTAGTGAATATGGAGGTTTTTGGGTATACAAGTTTTTTGGGTTTTGGTGGTGTTTTGCGAGTTATGCAGGTGTGTGAACTTTGTGGCTGTGATATTTTTATTTGTGATTTGCCATTAGGTGTCAAGAGCTGCGTTTGATCTACCTAGGTCAAGGGTTTTTGTATCATGGGCTTCACTTGAGCTATATAGGTCAAGTAAAGTATGTGATTACTATTGGTTTTGTGGTTACAGCATTATGTCATAAGCTGAGATTTTTTTAATAATATTTTTTTTTGGATGGTGCGGTGTTTTGTATTGCTATATATTTAGCTTGTCCTAAAGCCCCTGTTTCCCACGCTTGTCCCATTACTTGCATTTTATTCTTGGATTGGAAAATTCTTGTATTGTTTTTATTTTTGGTCGCATTTGCTGGGGTCTTTATATAGTGACAACATTGTCACCATTTTGTATACACTGGATGTAGGTTTTTTCGCCATATTGATGACATTCCGGGTCAAACCAGACAGGTGGAATCGGTCACTCCCCAAATGTCCCAAAATACGATGACAAACACCAGACTGATCAGACCTAACAAAAACACCAAACACATAAAAAAACTGCTCAGTGGAAGCAAAGCAAACACTTCCAAACCCTCATTACAGCACTGATGACCTGGGCTCAAACAAACACATATTAATACAAGTTCAAATAAATTAATTTTTGTGCCTCAGTAACTTTTTATTTTTTCCCACAAAGCATTTCACATGTTTATACTCTCATCTTCAGTGTATACTCTCATCCCACTAGGAAAAACATTCGTTCAACAGTTTTATTTTGAAATTCACACAGTACTGTCACTGTTTCTCCTGATGCTACCCATTCCTGTCTGACCAATTGCAACTTTGTTCTGCAGTTGTCCTTTCTACATTGTGGATATTATTCACTATCTGCCTTACAGTCCTAATTATTTAAGTCAAACCTAATTCCTTTATTCTGTGTCTGCATCAGAGGTGATGTGGCAGCTCGCTGCATCCAGCTGGTACACATGTAACAAGATATTGCTGTTTTCCACTTGAAGATGAAAGTATCCAAGGTCTGTCCAAAAAATTCCAGAACAGTCATCATTTCGCACCAATGGTGTGTTGGAGTGAAATGTGGCTGACACGCCTGCACATATGTTGTGTTTAATGGACACAGTTTACAAATGGCCGGATGGAAGTTAAAGACGATACTCATTCAGGAGGCCTTCGATGTCTACCAATGACGCTCATGTCAGGAACGTCAACAAAATTGTGCATGCCAATGGAAAACCGTCTGTCCAAAGAGATTGCAGAAGAATGTAACATTTCAGTTTGACCATGTAATGAAATCCTGACACAACATCTTAGAATGCATCGTGTTGCATCCAAGTTGGTCCCATGGCTCACGAGTCAAGATGAGAAAGACCTCTGCCTCGCAATCTGTGAAGAGCTTGTGGATCGCACAAATGAGACCGAAATGTCCCTCAAGAGAATCATAACTGATGATGAGGTATGGGTCTATGGTTATGATGTTGAGACAACAGTTTAATCTTCACAACTGGTCAGGAAAGTTTTTCCAAGACCAAAAAAAGCTCGTCAGGTCAGGTCAAATGTCAAAGCCATTCTGATAGTTCTTTTTGACTGTGAAAGAGTAGTTCATCTTGAATTAATGGCACAGGGACAGTCTGTTAATCAATTATACTGTTGGGATGTGTTGCAACACCTGCGAAAAAATGTGAGAAGGTATTGAGCTGAAATGTGCCGAGACACTTCATGGCTTTTGCATCATGATAACGTACCCACACATTCATCTCTGTTGGTGTGTGACTATTGCACAAAAAACGAAATCATTGTGCCGTCTCATCTTCCCTACTCTCCAGACCTGGCCCCTGAGGACTTTTTAAGTTGAAAAAACCATTGAAAGGACAAAGATTTGCAACAGTAGAGGAGACAAAAGAAAATTCTCAGATGGCACTTTATGCAATCTAGCAAGAAGCATAGTAAGACTGCTTTCAGAAGTAGAAATGCTGCTGGGAGTAGTGTATCAATTGTGGAAGAGAGTATTCAAAGGAGACCATGCACAATGAGTAAAAGGTAAGCGTAGAAAAATTTTGTGGACAAAGTTCTGGAATTTTTTGAACAGACATCATAAAGTCTCAAAATTCATCATGGGAGAAATAAAAAGTGACTGACAGAGAGAAATTGTTTTATTTAAACTTTTGTTGTCAAAACAGTCGCAGTTTTCCTTAAAAAACAGTCCAACATGGTTGACATATAACTCATGTTCCCACAATACCACACATTAAAATCAACATCAACCATTAAAGGGTATCATCAAATATGACAACACAACATTCACAAATACACACCGTAGTGACTTCACACCACAACACCATTATGTCATGGGTCAAGGCAGATGGGTAGAATCAGATGCTTCCAGTTACAATGGCCCAATATGGAGCCACATAAATAAGTTTTTAATGTTTTTGAAAATACATTCCATGTTTGTTCAGTTGACATATTCCATATTGTAACATTTATTGTGTATATGATCTGTGGAACACAATGAACTGATCATTTTGGTTAAGTGATATACATGCTGGGGCCACTGGTTTGTTAGTCATTGGTATGCCTACAAATTTCACACATTTCATTTAGCGTGTGCCCACTGGCCTCTTCTCCTGATTGTAGGAATTATGTAACTTGCAGAAATGAATATGGGGCACTACACTTGTAACTGCGACCAGGGCGGTCGCGGGGTAGCAATGACGGAAAGCACGGCGGGACCCACGGAGAAGCCTGCAAACAACAACACAATGGGAGAGGATGGACACGACCAATGAAGGACAGAACGAATACAACCAGATTGAACAACGGAGTCACAAGGAAACAAACACGTCCACTTGTACACAGAACATGGAAATAAGCTGTCTAGCGCAAAGCGAGCTGTAAACCGATGTACGCGAGATTAGACTGGCTGGCTGAGTGAGAGGCAGGCACTTAAGTATGCTATCAGGGGCACCACTATTGGCCGCTGGGACCACGTGTTCCACTGTAGCGCCCTCACACTAAAAGCGGGCCAGGAGGCGCGCACCACCACAGCTTACGGCGCGATGGTGCAGAGACCTCTATGGGTTTTCGACGTCCATGACGTCTGGCGCCGATTCAAATTCCGCAGCGTGCGGTACCAGATCCCTCACCCCTGAAACTTGCACATAGGGGCGGAAACACCCTGGACAGTGCCAAGGTTGGCAGCAGTGGAAAGAGGAACTGGGCGTATCAACCGCAATTGGTGGGGAGGAAGGGACGCCCGAGATATCCATTACAGCCGATCCAGAGTCCAGGGCAGGGGAGGGAGCCGCCGATCCACCCGGAGGTGGAGAGGGTCGGCAGCAGGCCTGCGGGGAGACAGCAACTGGGGCCTGGGATGGTGACTCGAGGACCACGTCCTTACCCGAAGGAGGTAGGGGAAGGGGCGGCGGCGCGAGTCCTGTGGCAGCACGAGGGCGGAGCTGATTATAATTGCGGCGCTCCAACGCTTTCGACGTCTGCACCACCGTCAGACGCCGCCCATGGGTCGCGACGACCGTGCGGGTGTCTAACCCGCCTTGCGCCCGTACTCGTGGGCCAGCACGGCCGTGCCAGGGACATACCACTGCAAGGGCCGGGAGTGGGGGTGGGAGGAGGGCGGCATCAGCAAATGGAGCAGGGTCCACGGCTGTTGCCCATGAAGGAGCCCTGCCGGACTGTGTCCGTCAATTGGCTTAGTGTGATAGATGCTCAAAAACAGGGTGAGGGCCAACATGGTTGGAGATGTGTCGACCACCTTAGTCATCTGGTGTTTAAAAGTGCAAACAAGCCTTTCCGCCGTGCCATTGGACGAAGGGTGGAAAGGGGGGCTATGGATATGTTTGATACTGTTGGCCTGACAGAAGTAGTGGAAGGAGGATGCTGTGAATTGGGGACCATTATCAGAGACCAACATGTGGGGCAGGCCCTCATGCTGAGAACCTGGGCCAAGGCCGTGGGTGTAGCCTCCGTGGTGGTGGATGCCATTTGGACAACATATGGGTATTTGGACTAGGCATCAACGATGAGTAACCACATGGCCCCCAAAAACGGGCGCGCAAAATTGACATGGATGCGATCTCAGTGCTGGCGAGGCACAGGCCAGGGTGCAAACGACTGAGTGGGGCCTGCCTGGTGACATGCACAGACAGTACACCCACGGACCAGGCACTCAATATCGCCAATGATGCCGGGCCAATACACGTGCCGGCGAGCCAAAACTTTCATATGGGACATACCCCAGTGCCCACGGTGTAACAAACTGAGCACCCACAGCCACAATTCCAGATGGATGACCACCCGGTGGGCATCCGACTCCGTGGCCAACAGGAGGACATCATCGACCACAGATAGCCCGTGGGACAGGTGGCGCCAGGGGCCGAAATTGGAGGAGGAGGAGATTAGTGTTTAACGTCCCATCGACAACGAGGTCATTAGAGACGGAGCACAAGCTCGGGTTAGAGAAGGATGGGGAAGGAAATCGGCCGTGCCCTTTCAAAGGAACCATCCGGCATTTGCTTGAAGTGATATAGGGAAATCACGGAAAACCTAAATCAGGATAGCCGGACGTGGGATTGAACCGTCGTCCTTCCGAATGCGAGTCCAGTGTGCTAACCACTGCGCCACCTCGCTCGGTGGCCAAAATTGGACTGCATCCGATGAGTAACATAGGATGGCCACCCGTGGACCACGTAGTTGAGAACCTGCCACAAGACAGGGTGGCGGCAGGTAGCCGCAGCAACGTCAGCAGCCATAAGAGGAAGACTGTCCATCGCATCCCGCCGGGCGGAATCAATGTGAAAGCAGAAGACCTCCTGTTGGTCAAAGGCAGGACTGGGGCCTGCTGGGAAACGTGACACAGCATCCGCATTAGCATGGTGGGCTTATACCGGATGGTGTAAGCGTAATTACGTAAAAACAATGCCCAGCGATGGAGACATTAAGCCGTCCACTCGGGAAGGTGAGAGTGGGGTCCGAAAAGTGCAACCAAGGGTGTATGGTCCGTCAGAAGGGTGAACTTTGCCCGAAAGAGATAGGTGTGAAATTTTTGAACGGCGAACATGATCGCCAGGGCCTCCTTTTCAATCTGGGAGTAGTTCCATTGTACTGGGGTCAACGTCTTAGAGGCATAAGCGATGGGCTGTTTGGAGTCATCGGCATCCCGGTGGGTGAGGACGGCCCCAATGCCATATGCCGACGCATCAGCTGCCACAACCAAGGGGCAGGGAGTACGGCAAGGGGCGGACTTCAGCATTGCCTTTAAATGGAGAAAAGCCTGGTCATAGGCAAGAGTCCAAACAAAAGGTACCCCTTTGCAACACAAGTGATTGAGGGGTTGAGCAACTGAGGCGGCCTGGGGCAAGAACTTTAAGTAATAAGTAACCTTGCCCAAAAACACCTGCAGTTCAGATAAGTCCTTGGGATGAGGAAGGGCCTCAATGGCTGTGACATTACGACCCGAAGGGCGAATGCCATCTTTGCTATGCCAGTGGCCTAAGTATTCCACTTCTGGTTGAAAAAAAAAACATCACTTGTCCAGCTGACAGCGTAGACCAGCAGACTGCAGAGCGTGAAATAAGGCACTGAGATTTTGCAGATGTTCCTGGCGGGAATGCCTGGTGACCAAGATGTCATCCAGATAAGTCACACATGCAGGGATAGGCTGTGTAAGCTGCTCCAGGAATCGCTGGAAAATGCCGGCGCCGAAGAGACACCAAAGGGAAGGTGCTTGTACTCATACAACCCGAAAGGCATGTTGATAACCATGATGTCCTGAGATTTGGCATCCAAGGGCAACTGGTGGTATGCCTCTCAGCCATGTCGATCTTGGAAAAATACTCTCCCCCGGCAAGCCTGGCAAGAAGGTCTTCCTGTCGGGGAATGGAGTAAGTATCAACGAGGGACTGAGCATTGACTGTGGCGCCTAAGTCCCCACACAGCCGAAGGGACCCACTGGGTTTCCATATGACCACCAGTGGTGTCGCCCATGCGTTGTAAGTTACAGGTTCCAGCATGCCAGCGACCTGGAGCCGATCAAGTTCCTGCTTGAAGCTGTCTGTAAGGCCACCGGAAGGGGCCGGGTCCAGAAAAAGCGAGGCTGTTCATCCGGCCGTAGGGTGATATGCGCCTGAAAGCCGGAAGCACATCCGAGATCTGGTGCAAACAATGACGCAAAAGCAGAGCACAGATCATCCAAGTCCTGAAAGGGAACAGCCGTGGAAATGACGTTAACTTCATTGGAAATTGAAAAGCCAAACAGTTGAAGTGCATCCAGGCCAAAAATATTCGAAGTCAACGAATGGTCAACGACAAAGAGGGTAAGGAGCTGTGGAACATGCTTGTACATCACCTGGATGACAAACTGTCCACAGAGGGGAATGGAACCATCTCCATAGGAGACCAAACGCCGAGACGGAGGCGACAACGCCAAATTAATGAGGGAGACGGTGGCCCCAGTGTCGACCTGAAAACTGACATCCTCTGTGAAAATGCGGAGTGTGAGGAAAAGCTTCCGTGCTGATGGGTCATCCTGTGGGACAACTGAGTGCAGAGCATGTACAGTATCTTGAAGCCCAGGAGGGGCAGGACTGGATCGAGTCGAGTGACTACGACAAAACAATCGGATGTGGCCCTCCTTGTTACACAGCATACATGTTTTCCTGCAGTGGGGACAATCAACCCACAAATGGACAGTAAAGCACTGTGGCAAGCTGGCAGTGGGCTGCGTGACCGGCGACAAGGGGCGACCAAAGGTGCCGACGCCATAGAGACGTTGGAACATGAGGAGTCCCGACGGCACTCGCCCCTGTCAGCTGGGCCACGTCGACGTCGTGAGGGCAGAACCCGCTGTGACGCCGTTATCGCTGCCACCTGCGGTCGCGCCATATGACGCTCGTTAGCCGCTTGAGCAATTTCAAAGGAGTGGGCAATGCGGAGAATCTCTTCCAAGGAGGGGTTGTCGAGTTTCAATACCACAGTACGGACCTCAGGGTTGAGAGCCAGCTGAACCAACATATCCCGGATCAGGGAGTCTGCATACGAAGCCTCACACTGCTGATTAGTGCACGTAAAATCGCATCGACGGCTGAGACCCTGCAAGTCGTGACCCAAGAATAATACAATTGACCAGGCTGTTTATGGTACTGGTGGAACTCCAGCCGAGAGGCAACTACATGGTAGCGTTGGGAATAATAGTTTGTCAGCAAAAGGCAGATCTCCTGGAAAGAGAGAGCCACAGGATCGGACAATGGTGCCAAGTTGCGGAGAAGAAAGAACATGTCCAGAGAGGCCCAAGACAAAAACAACGACCGCTGCAAGGGGTCGTCCGTGACTTGAAAAGCCGCAAAATGTTGTTTCAGCCGATGTAAGCTGGTTTCCCAGTCCTCTTTAACGTCATTAAAGGGTGGAAACGACGGCGGACGCGGGAAAACATTGGACACCCGAGGACTCTGAAGCTGGTGCGATAACGCGTCCCAGGCATCGACTTTGTCCGTTAGCAACTGCAGCGACTTTTGTAAGATGTCTAACTGGAACTGCTGCTGCTGCATGAGCTGCTGCTGTTGCTCCAACAGACAGACCAACTTCGCCTCCATACCAACAAAGACCACTGTTTACCTAGTCGACAAAATGTTGTAACTGCGACCAGGGCAGTCACTGGGTAGCAGTGACGGAAAGCACGGCAGGACCTGCGGAGAGGCCCATAAACAACAACACAACGGGAGAGGACGCACATGACCAATGAAGGACAGAACGAACACAACCAGATTGAACAATGGAGTCACAAGGAAACAAACACGTCCACTCGTACACAGAACAAGGAAATAAGCTGTCTAGTGCAAAGCGAGATGTAAACCGACATGCGTGAGATTAGACTGGATGGCTGAGTGAGAGGCAGGCACTTAAGTACGTTATCGGGGGTGCCGCTGTTGGCCACTGGGACCACGTGTTCCACTGTGACACCCTCACTCTAAAAGTGGGCAACGAGGCGCGATGGTGCAGAGACCTCTATGGGTCTTCGACGTCCATGACGTCTGTACGCATATTCAAATGCTGCGGCGCGTCATACCAGAACAGTCACTGAACCCATTTGCCAACCACCTGATCAAGTAACTAAAAAAATGCCACACCACCTCTGTGCAAGCACAGAATAGAGGAATTGGTGTTGACATAAATAATTAAGACTGTAAGACAGATAGTGAATAACATCCGTAACTTAGAAAGGACCACTGCAGAACAAAGTTGCAATCAGGCAGGTAGGAACAGGTAGCATCAGGAGAAACATTACCATTAGTGCATAAGCATCGAAATAAAACTGTTGAACTGTCATTCCCAGTGGGTCTAGGCGATTAAATAAGAATAGGTATTGGTTATTATTTCTCTCTGGGAGGAAATTCCAACAATAAATCTTTATCTTACACTTGTGCACATATGTTGAATACTGAACCTTACAATAATCATGGAGTGTAAGCAGTCATGTGAAAGAGAGGTGTAAAAAAAAAGAAAATTCACCTCAATGTTAAATATACCTTGAAAATATTGAACATTGAGGTTACAATGAAACTAGCTTATTTCTTATAATGGTAAGGAAAGTGTCAATTTACTTCACTTGTAACAAAGAAATAGGAATGCAAAACATTTAGTATTTTTATAGCTCTAAAACACTTAATATCTGTGAACGCTTGCTTAGATCCAGTTCTTTCCTACACTTTGCTCTCTTTCCACTGCTGCTGATTTGGAACTTCCTGATACTGCCGGCAGAACTACCAACCTAGAAATTGACATACCTTACTGCAGACTGTCTAAAAATGGCCAGTTTGCACTGTCCGTGACATCACATCACGTCCAAACATTCTGCAAGGCATTTCAAATGGTGCCACCTCGTCTTGTCATGTCATGTCACCATCAAGGTATCTCGGGAAGAAAGTTTGGACGACTGACGTCACCTTTCCGTTGTTGATCAAACCCCCAAGCTCATTTCCTAGTGATACACAGCCAGGCTCAGGTTTCAATATTTTGTTTTAATGTTGTTCCTGCTCTTGACATCAGTTGTATGTTGTTCATTATTTGTTATAAATTATTTTGTTTCATTACTTCTTTTGTTAATATATGTAATAAATAATGAAAGATTAATTGAAGCAGTCTGAATTTTAGGATATGAGTGTGCTAAATTACTTGCCCTCTACTACACTTAAAAGTGGAATTTTAATCATACCAGTACAGCATTGTATATTTTACAATGTAATGGATAGCAATATGGCTGCAACATGAACTGAAAAAAGTACTGTGGATAAAATCTGATTAGTAAGTGGAATTTATGTGCATGTTGTCAGGCATTTGTAATGTTTCACAAATAAATCGACTGAAACCATCAGGCACTCCAACAGTGGCAAAATGCCTTTTTGTGCCAAGTATACTTCAAGTAATGTACTGAAGTTGTTTGTTTAAATAAGTGCTGGTGACAGGCCTTTTATTGTGAAGTTGCTCTCTGAACTGTGTGTGAAACAGTTTTGCAAGCATTAGTGGTCAATATTTATGTGGTTTCACTAACCAACCTCAGCACAAAAAAGTCCCTTGGTGTATTAAAAGCCGAATACAAGACAGAAAAAGTACCTATATGTCTTCAAGGGAGAGATATTAAGGGAGATATGAATATTATTCAAAAATTTGCACTGTACTGGCAACTGAACTTAACCTAAAACAGATCAGTTTTTCACAGGATGTGATGACAGCTCGTAATAATGTGTTACTTTTAATAATTCTGGGAGCAATTTGACATGACAAAAGAAAAGACTGGTGCTTTGAGTTTCTAAGCTATAAAATCCGGATCCCTCTTCTTCGAGCACCTTGTAGTATGTGAAATTTTCCTTCTGTGCCATGTAACAACATGTTTCATATCCACATTCTAGTTTGCGTTGTTTTGCACTTCTGTCTTTATTCTGTAATATAAAAGTTATCCATGCAAGTTGCAAACCATTTGATCCCAATGCATGTTATTTTCATAGAAATACGGGCTACAGCATATGCTGCCACATTATGTATATGCTCTTCGTGCATAAAAACAGTTGAAAATCACCTTGTGAAGATTGCAAGGCCTGCAAAAGAACTGTTGAGACTGCCAGTCGGCCATGTGACTTGAGATCATGTGAATTGAATTGACTTGATGTGCTGTCAGTGTGAATATATCTGTACTTGATGGTCCTATAATGTGATGGTGCAGTGATACAATGGTGCAGTGACAGACAGTGTGAATTGGCCTTAAATCATGAACAGCTATTAAGTGGTGAGTATGAAAATATTCAATAAACTGTCTCTGGAATGTTTAGAAGCTGCATTTGACTTATTTAAGCACAGACCATACAGTTCATTATCCATTAACCCTGTCTACTCAGTTAAGGTTAATTCACACTTGCTATGACTGGCTGTCCCGTCATGTGGTATCATAGCACTGTTAAGGTTTCTTGGGAAGTAAGTTTTGCCTACTGATATCATCCGTCCATTGCTGATCACATAATCCCCCCAAGATCGTTCCATTTTCTTCTTGATACAAGGCCATGCAAAATGTCTGTATTCTGTTTCATTGTAGTTTTCATGGTAAATATCAGTTTTTTTGTTCATTGTTGTTATAAATTGTTTTGTTTTTCTTTTGTTAAAACTTATAATAAATGATGAAAGATTAATTGAAGCAGTGAGCCAGCAATTTGAATTGTACAAGATGAGGGTACTAAATTAGCTGCTCTCAATTACAAATAGAAAGTGTATTTTTATGCATCATTCTGATACAATATTTAAGACCTTACAATGAAATGCATTGTAATACGGCTCCAACATGGAGTGAAAAAAGTACTGTGGGTAGAATCAGATTGATCGGTAAGTGGAATTTATTTGTATCTTGTCTAGGATTTCTACCATTTCCTAAAAAAAAAAATGGACAGAAACATTTAAACACTGCAAGTTGTTTGTTTAAGTATATTTTTGTAACAGGTTTATTTATTTTAAGTAGCTCTCTGGACTGTGTGTGAAACAGTTTAGCAAATGTCAGTGGTCAATATTTATGTGGTTTCACTAGCTAACCCAGTACAAGCCAAAGCCGAAAACAAGACTTGAAGAAAATCTATAATTCTTGAAGGGAAAGGTATTGAGGGAGATATGACTATTGCACAAAAATTGTATGAGCAACTAAGCTTAACCTTAAACAAACCAATTTTTTGTGGGATGTAATGGCAGCTTCTGTGTTCCTTTTAGTAATTCTGGGAGCAGTCAGACATAACAAATGAAAAAACTAATGCTTTGACTTCCTAAAATATCAAATGAAGATGCTCTTCTTCGAGCTCTTTGTGTAGTGTATAAAATTCTCCTTCAGTACCATTTAAAGATATTTTTTGGACCCACATTCTTTTTTGTGTTGGTTTGCATTTCTGTCTTCTTTCTCTAAGATGTGTGCTATAAATCATTTGGGTCCAATAAATGTCATTTTCATACAAATGCGGACTTCAGCATCCACATACATGATCTACCACATTGTATATTTGCACTTAGTGTGTAAAAAGAGTTAATAACCATTTTTTATTTATTTGGCATTCTGAGTAGCATCTTGATTTAGCCATCAATAATTCATTGTTACATTGTACATATAATTGAATAAAAGAATAGAGAAACACATATTTACAAGTAGAGAAAGCTCATATCATCACAGCTGTGTCAACTGTATTTGTGCAACAACTAGATTAAAAGGTACCTAGTTAAAATTGTGTTCAGTTACCATTCACACCATTCCTGAAATATCTTCAGAAACAAGACAGAAAAAGTGAATGTATACACCATTAAAACCTACAGATTGTGGCCCATGCTCTTAAGGAACATAACAATCACTTTATAATGACGAATGTCTTTGGTAAATAAAAGAAAAAGCTGATTGAGGAAGATGGTATGCCATACTCAGCAATGTCTTCAGAAAGTCCAACTGTTCCCAGTCAAATTTGGGACAGATAAACAAGCTGTAGTTGACATCAGCTTCTGACTCAGAATCAAACTCACATGCAGGAAAAGCGTAAACATTGATCTGATGTAGATGTTGAGGAAAACAGGTGTGATTGAAGCAAAGTTGTATGATAGTAGAAATTGTGGATCAGTCCAAATGTGTCCTCATGAACCATGGCAGTGAAGGAATCCGAGGTTGGAGGACTGTGTAAGCATCTGGCATAAAAGAAAGGCTATCAGAACGAGTCGATTGTCTCCCCCGCCCTCCCTGTCCCCCTCTGCCGCTGCCTGGCTAGAAGAATTTATAGATACACTTGCTCTCCCACTGCCCCATTCTTGCATCTTCCATCTCCTATTGAAGAAGACTGACACAAAATAACTCAATGAAGTTATTAAATTATCGAGTGACAGTTGTCCTGGTACTTATTTTATTCATTATTCTATGCCTGTGTATCTGACCACAGAAGAGAAAGGTTTTCCCTTTTACGTTTGTAATCGGTACTAGGTGCGCAAGGACCTCTTAGCAACATGGAAGACCAAGTAATAATTCCAATTCTGAAAAGTGGTAAAGATCGAAATTTGGCTTCTAATTAGCAACTGATTGCTTTGTCACCATGTGTTGCCAAAACTCTGGAATGAATGGTTAAAATGAGATTGAAATGGTGACTTGAAAATCATAATTTGATGCCTCGGAGTCAATATGGCTGCAGTAGAGACAAAGGAACTATGAACAATCTGTATTTGCTTGCTAAGGATATTACATCAGCCTTTCAAATGTAACGACCCTGTCTCACTCCCTTCTCAACCACTGCTTCCCTTTCCTGTGGTTTCTGTGCAAATTGTAAATAGTCTTTCACTCCCTGTGTTTTACCCCTGCCACCTTTAGAATTTTAAAGAGAGTATTCCAGTCAATGTTGTCAAAAACTTTCTCTAAGTGTACAAATGCTATAAATGTAAGTTTATCTTTTCTTAATCTATCTTCTATTAGAAGTCGTACGGTCAGTATTGTCTCGTGTGTTCCTACATTTCTCCAGAATCCAAACTGATCTTCCCAAAGGTCAGCTTCTACCACTTTTTCCCTTCTTCTGTAAAGGATTTGCACTGGTATTTTGCAACCATGACTTATTAAAGTTATAATTTGGTAATTTTCACACTTGTCAGCGGCTGCTTTCTTTGGAACTGGAATTACTATATTCTTCACTCACCATGTGCCAAGGGATTATTCGATCTCAGCTAGACTACGGCTGTCAAAGATTGATCTCACCTAACTAGGTACTCTTCAATACAGAACCATTCATACCTGTCTTGGAGCTATGTGATTGATGTCCACCAACGCTCTTTTAGTGGAAGCAGAGGAGATGGCCTTGAGCATTAGACACCAAATGTTATCAGATAAATTGTACATTCAAGGCATGGCCTTTATGGATGGTTCTGTCAACCAAAGTAGAGACTGCATTTAGATAAATTCTACATTCGAGGCATAGCCTTTATGGACGGTCCTGTCTACCAAACTAGAGACTGCATTTACTGACTATGGACTGCTTCCTACAGAAGGAATACAGCTCCAGCCATTTGCACCAGCTTTGACACTTTGTTATCTTTCATGCATTTTATATGATGTTTATTGCATTTGCCTCTTCGTGACTGCAATCTTCATACATTCAGCTGACATATTCCAATCCATTATCTTAATATAAACTGTTTGGAAAGTGCTAATGTCAATAGTGGATTCAGTCATCTTATTGCAGCTCAGTGGCCTGGTTTCCTCTGTTTATATACCGATGGATCCAAAATTCCACAACAAGAGTATATTGGAGGTGCATTTCTCTGCCCTCAGATTCAGTTCTGGAAAACCTTCAAACAACCTCCAAGTACTTCTGTATTTACAGTGGAGACAGTGTCACTTCTGGAAGTTCTTGAGTTTGTCTCTCCCACTTCCTTCCCCAAGATATTAGTTGTGTCTGACTCTCAAAGCGTCCATCAAATATTCAACACCAGAGATTTCACAAAACAACTAACCACTATATCTAGGATGTGGTTTAAGTTTAACACAGACTACTTAGTCACAAAAACCAACAAAGGCAAGAGATGTGGAAAATTTTCCAGCAAACAAAAGGTGGTTACTACACAGTCCTCCAGCCTTGGGTTCCTTCACAGCCATGGTTCATGAGGACACATTTGGACTGATCCACAATTTCTACTACCATACAACTTTGCTTCAATCACACCTGTTTTCCTCAGCATCTACATCAGATTAATTTTTATGCTTTTCCTGCAGGTGAGTTTGATTCTGAGTCAGAAGCTGATGTCAATTACAGCTTGTTTGTGTGTCCTAAATTTGACTGGGAACAGTTGAACTTTCTGCTGAGTATGGCATACCATCTTCCTCAATCAGCTTTTTCTTTTATTTACCAATGACATTCGCCATTATAAAGTGATTGTTACGTTCCTTAAGAGCATGGGCCACAATCTGTAGGTTTTAGTGGTGTACATATTCACTTTTTCTGTCTTGTTTCTGAAGATATTTCGGGAATGGTGTGAATGGTAACTGAACACAATTTTAACTAGGTACCTTTTAATCTAGTTGTTGCACAAATATAGTTGACACAGCTGTGATGATATGAGCTTTCTCTACTTGTAAATATGCGTTTCCCTATTCTTTTATTCAATTCTATGAACAATGTAACTATCAGTTATTGATTGCTAAACCAAGATGCTACTCAGAAGGCCAAATAAATAAAAAATGGTTATTAACTCTTTTTACACAATAAGTGCACATACATAATGTGGTAGAACATGTATGTGGATGCTGAAGTCCGCATTTGTATGAAAATGACATTTATTGGACCCAAATGATTTATAGCACACATCTTAGAGAAAGAAGACAGAAATGCAAACCAACACAAAAAAAGAGTGTGGGTCCAAAAAAATCTTTAAATGGTACTGAAGGAGAATTTCTTACACTACGCAAAGAGCTCGAAGAAGAGCATCTTCATTTGATATTTTAGGAAGTCAAAGCATTAGTTTTTTCATTTGTTATGTCTGACTGCTCCCAGAATTACTAAAAGGAACACAGAAGCTGCCATTACATCCCACAAAAAATCGGTTTGTTTAAGGTTAAGCTTAGTTGCTCATACAATTTTTGCGCAGTAGTCATATCTCCCTCAATACCTTTCCCTTCAGGAATTATAGATTTTCTTCAAATCTTGTTTTCGGTTTTGGCTTGTACCGGGTTAGCTAGTGAAACCACATAAATATTGACCACTGGCATTTGCTAAACTGTTTCACACACAGTCCAGAGAGCTACTTAACAATAAATAAACCTGTTACAAAAATATACTTAAACAAACAACTTGCAGTGTTTAAATGTTTCTATCTATTTTTTTTAGGAAATGGTAGAAATGCCAGACAAGATACAAATAAATTCCACTTACCGATCAATCTGATTCTACCCACAGTACTTTTTTCACTCCATGTTGGAGCTGTATTGCAATGAATTTCATTGTAAGGTAATAAATACTGTATCAGAATGTATAAAAATACATCTTGGGTTGTCGGGTGTTCTGCCGGATATCAGCGTCGTACTTGCACGATATTTCGGTCACGTAGCTCGAGACCTTCATCAGGTGCGACCTGAGACTGCTCCTCGAGTGGACCTGGTCCAGTATTTATGCCTATGGCCTTCCCCCTCCACCAACGGCTGCAGGCGCTTCCTCTGTGGTCCGCGGCCATTCCCTGTGACCTGCTGGAGCGTTGCTGCTCCGTTTTCCGTCCGCTGCGGTTCTAGGTGTTCCCTCTGCGGTCCGCGCCCACCAAACCCGCTCCTGGGGGTTTCATCTACGGTCTGGGGTACCAGGCGTTCCCCCTGCGGTCCGCGCCCGCTCACCACGACCTGTTGGAGCGTTGCCGCTCCGTTTTTCGCCTGCTGCGGCTCTGGATGTTCCCTCTGCGGTCCGCGCCCACCAGTCCCACTTCTGGGTGTTCCATCTTCGGTCTAGTGCTCCTGGCAGTCCGTCAGGGGCTCGTTTACCATCTCCATGTCTCTGGTTCTTCTTTTTGTGTAGTGTTGCAGCTGGCCCCATTGCTCCTTTAACAATTCCAGAGCCGGATCCCAGGCTCTGCTTAGCTGGTACCCTGTGTCACGATTCATAAGATCGTCAGCCATTTTAATCTCAATCGATTCTCTTATAACACTGTCCCAAAATCTGGGTGTTTGTGCTAGAATCTTGGTATCCTCATACTTCGTGGCATGATCTAGTTCTAGACAGTGTTCAGCAATGGCTGACTTAGTCACCTGTCTTAATCTAGTGTGCCTCTGATGTTCTTTGCACCTGATCTCCACAGTTCTTGTCGTCTGGCCAATGTAGGACATGCCACATTGACAAGGTATATTGTAAATCCCTGGTTTTCGTAACCCCAGGTCGTCTTTGTCCATCCAACAAGATCAGGGGACTGCTGAAGATAATAAAGTAGGAGTGCCGTGATAAGGAAGATTACAATTCCAGCAAAAACAACAGTTGGGGACCAACGTTGCCAACACTGAAAATTTATTCCGTTAAACTGAAGTTAAAATTCCGCTAAAATCCGTTAAATGCTTATTATTGTAATATACCCTCCTAAAAACGAAATTTCAATGCACTGATAACTTACTAAGAATTATTTTTTTGTCATCATAATGGTATATTATCATTGCTACTACTACTACTACTACTACTACTACTACTACTAAAAGGAAGTTTATTAAGCTCAGATTCCACTCACTACATTAATGTATATCAAGCCACAGTATTTCATTTTCCTCCTCATCCTGCAGCAGGTTCTCTGTTGAAGCCCTGGGACTGAGTGAAGACATCCCTGGGGCATATGCTGTCACAGTGACGATTTCTTGGAGAACATTCTCCGGCAGCTCGTAATCGTGACAGCACTTACCAACACGATTAAGACCAGCTCTTATTGTAATTATGGTTCAAATGGCTCTGAGCACTATGGGACTCAACATCTTAGGTCATAAGTCCCCTAGAACTTAGAACTACTTAAACCTAACTAACCTAAGGACATCACACACACCCATGCCCGAGGCAGGATTCAAACCTGCGACCGTAGCAGTCCCGCAGTTCCGGACTGCAGCGCCAGAACCGCACGGCCACCGCGACCGGCTGTAATTATGGTGTTCAACATAATAGTAGTTAGTCTGTTCCGGAGAGACCTTTTTTTATCAAATTTAGTTGGATAAAAGCCCTTTTCACATCTGCATTGGACTGTGGTAAAACCAAAAGCATAATAGCCAGATCTGGGATTTTTTGGAAGCTGCTGGCACCTCTGTATGATGTAATTTCATTCTAGAACGCCGCAGTATTGTTGATTTGTTTCTATTGGACAGTAGTGAGCTTGAACCACTGAAAATAAATTTTTGTTACTGTACTGTCTGACAAACCCTTTTCCTTAGCCAGCGATACTATTGGTTCTTTGATCACTATCAAGTATTCTCTCGGAGCAATTAAGGACACTTTTTACAACACTTTTACATTTTGGGACAAGTGACGTTGCAGCTCAGAAGCAAGAGAAACAAGAAAATATTCAAATCTTTTCCTTATGGCATTCTCAACCTTAGATGAAATTTTATTGCAAGTGTTCGTATCCTACAGTAAGACTTCAACTTCGTGACCTAAGTATATTCTTGGTGACTTATATTTGCGAACATCTGCTGTTAAAAGATTGCCTTTATACCCTGGTACAACAGTTGGTACTGATTAGTAAACAACATCGTTTAGGAGCCGTGATTGGTCTGCAGAATTTGACTGAAACTCCTGGTTTACCAGCTGACATTCTTCCAAATAAGGTTTCAGAAAAGTAAGATAAATTTTGTTGACATCATCACTGTACATGTTACAGAGGACTTGGGCAGAATAGCACTTCTCAAGATATCTCAAAGTGGGTTTTTAGTTCGAGCCACTGAGGCAAAGCACGAGGAACAGGCTCTAAAATAAACATTCAACTTGTATTGCACTTCTGAACTATTTCAATGGATTAACTCCGTCATTTATTCCACTGAATAACTTTCTATAAGCAATTTGATGAGATAAAGACTTGGAAAACCAAGAATACGTTTCTGACAACAAAAATGGCAAATTCTGGGGCAAAGTTTCAGGTGAGGCAGAAGATACCGCCAGCTGCACAGAATGGCAGACATGAGGAATTAAGATAAGATGAGGGACCTCTTTTTTCAAATTCTGATACACACCATTATTGACGCCTACCATAACTGCTGCATTGTCAGTACACAAACCGCGCATTAAATGTATTTTCAGGCCATACTCACTAAGCAAAGATTTCAAACCATTGGTTACTGCCACTGCGTTGCCTTCCTCCTACTCTACCATTCCCAAGAAAGTGGAAACAATGCGACCTTGGGCCTCAAAAAAGTACATCACACATGCGCTAACCATTTACTGGCACTAATGTCTGTACATTCATCCAAAAGTACACTGAAATATCCGTCTCCTATCACCTTTTTCAGACTGGCCTTGGAATGTGGGTAAAGAATGTTTTTATTCACACCACTACAGCCTGCCCAGCTAGCTGCGCGGTATAACGCACTGCTTCCCAAGTGGGAAGACGTGCCAGTCTCCGGCACGAATCTGCCCAGCAGATTAGTGTCGAGCTCCGGTGTGCCGGCCAGCGTGTGAATGGTTTTTAAGGCGGTTTTCCATCTGCCTCGGTGAATGCGAGCTAGTTCCCCTTATTCTGCCTCCGTTACACTATGTCGGCGATTGCTGCGCAAACACTGTCTCCATGTACGCTTACAACATAATTACTCTAACACACAAACATTGCGGTTACATTTGTCTGGTTTGCGATGTCCTCAGGGGGTGGAGGGGAGGGGGTGGATCCACTGGGGGCCGAACCGCACAATAACCCTGGGTTTGGTGTGGGGTGGCAATGAGGGGGGTGGACTGCTGTGGCCTGTTGCGGCTTGTGAACCACTGAGGACTACAATGAGACGAAGCCTCTCCGTCGTTTCTAGGTCCCCGGTTCAAAACACACACACACACACACACACACACATCACTACACTTGCTTCTATGCAAACGCACCGTTTTTGAAAGGCTGCAGAGATCTTATTGCGGAATAGTTAGCCACAAATAAACATAATGCAGCTTCTGCAACAGAAACTGCATTGACTGCCTAACTACATGTGCATCTAGTTTCAACTGCCCCTGTGAAGAAATGGGTGCTGCAAGTTTTACATGATATTTGCTTTTTGAATGATTCAATAAATCCGACAGATGCGAATTTAAATTGCACTGCCAAAATCAACGTCGCGCACTAGAATGATCGGCGGGGATCTCAAGAAGCCAGTCTTTCAATTGTTTGTTGCTAATCCACTCTTTTCTAAACTTTTGGGTGTAATTTTTGTCCTCTTGCTTCGACATTTTGATGAGACAACTAATATAAAAGTAAAGAAAATCACCAATTACAATGTGATTGACTTCACCATAAACATTAACAATTCAACACTATGCACTGTACTGACTTCAGTCCACAGTAACTTGTAACTGCAATGTTAAAAGCAAAGAACTAAGACTGGAAAGGATTATTCTGTTGTGTTGTGGCAGGTGAAACACTATATTGAAATCAGATTATTGAGACTTAGCTAGAGCCATATTGTTGCCAGTTTAGGATTTTTCAAGCTAAATATAATTTCAAATTGTATAATGGAAAGGCTTATTTAAATGGAAAAATATTGTTGCAGACATCAATACACATATCCGTTAAAAAATCCGTTGACCGCTAAACGCAAAATTTCACCCACTGCGAGTGTGTAAAATCCGTCAAATTTAGTGGAAATTCCACTAACTTGGCAACCCTGTTGAAGACAGGCATGCGAGTTGAGATCACGTGACTTGAACTGACTTGATGTTCCGTGACATGAGAGACAGTGTGAATACACCATGATGTGATGGTGCCACGACCGATGAATTGTGCAAATGTGAAAACATGGCAGCATAGTAGTAATTATTTGGAGAGAGCATTGTGAATGCAAACTGCATTGTTCAAATTGCTTTAGCTTAAAAATTGTACTTTATTGGAAATTTATTGTAGTTTTAGCTTTCATGAACTAATCTTTTTCTTTTGTATATATGATGTATATTTACGTACATTTGTAACTTGACGTTGGCTATTGCTGTAACAGTTGAACGAGAATAAAATTTTACTTATTTATTTATTAACCTACCACAATCGGTAAAGAGCTGGGGTGTTTAATGTTGTAATGGCAACAATACCAAGACACAAAACTACCGAAGTGAAATGTTATGTGCGATGTAAAACATTCTGAGTAGCATTGTGCATCACGAGTGCTTCCTCCATGGAATTTTTCTCTACATGTATGTGAATACTTGTAATGCACTCTTATTTGACATACTGTACTTTACTTATCGAAGTATCATTTGCAAGCCGGTACCAAAGTTTGTAGACAGTTCATGCACAACTGTCATTTCTGTTGAAGCTTTATTTGTCTCTTATTTGTAAACACACTGAAGTCAAACAAAATAAACAAAAATACTATCCATAGAGCAGAGCATTGTGAGGTGGAATTTCAGTTAAAATTTGTGACAGAGAACTTACATGCCGAAAGTAATAACAATAACTGATCCTGGGAACATTCACGCTGGAAATGATTAGTTGCACCAGTCATCTATCTTCCACTAAACCAGGAAATAGTTTCACTAAATTTCTCTTTTCACATGAACTGTATTGTATAAAAAATAACGTACATCTGCTATTAAATAAAAATCACAGAAAAACGCATCAATACCATAATAATTTGCAAAAATGTACCTTTAGAAGCTAACTAAGAGTAAGGTATTTTGTATTAGCCAGGTTCTGTAAACCTCAAATATACAGGGTGTTACAAAAAGGTACGGCCAAACTTTCAGGAAACATTCCTCACACACAAAGAAAGAAAATATGTTATGTGGACATGTGTCCGGAAACACTTTCCATGTTAGAGCTCATTTTATTACTTCTATTCAAATCACATTAATCATGGAATGGAAACACACTGCAACAAAACGTACCAGAGCGACGTCAAACACTTTGTTACAGGAAATGTTCAAAATGTCCTCCGTTAGTGAGGATACCTGCATCCACCCTCCGTCGCTTGGAATCCCTGATGCGCCGATGCAGCCCTGGAGAATGGCGTATTGTATCACAGCTGTCCACAATACGAGCACGAAGAGTCTCTACATTTGGTACCAGGGTTGCGTAGACAAGAGCTTTCAAATGCCCCCATAAATGAAAGTGAAGAGGGTTGAGGTCAGGAGAGCGTGGAGGCCATGGAATTGGTCCGCCTCTACCAATCCATCGATCACCGAATCTGTTTTTGAGAAGTGTACGAACACTTCGACTGAAACGTGCAGGAGCTCCATCGTGCATGAACCATATGTTGTGTCGTACTTGTAAAGGCACATGTTCTAGCAGCACAGGTAGAGTATCCCGTATAAAATCATGATAACGTGCTCCATTGAGCGTAGGTGGAAGAACATGGGGCCCAATCAAGACATCACCAACAATGCCTGCCCAAACGTAGACAGAAAATCTGTTTTGATGACGTGATTGAACAATTGCATGCAGATTCTCGTCAGCCCACACATGTTGATTTTGAAAATTTACAATTTGATCACGTTGGAATGAAGCCTCATCCGTAAAGAAAACATTTGCACTGAAATGAGGATTGACACATTGTTGGATGAACCATTCGCAGAAGTGTACCCGTGGAGGCCAATCAGCTGCTGATAGTGCCTGCACACGCTGTACATGGTACGGAAACAACTGGTTCTCCCGAAGCACTATCCATACAGTGACGTGGTCAACGTTACCTTGTACAGTAGCAACTACTCTGACGCTGACATTAGGGTTATCGTCAACTGCACGAAGAATTGCCTCGTCCATTGAAGGTGTCCTCGTCGTTCTAGGTCTTCCCCAGTCGCGAGTCATAGGCTGGAATGTACCGTGCTCCCTAAGACGCTGATCAATTTCTTCGAACGTCTTCCTGTCGGGACACCTTCGTTCTGGAAATCTGTCTCGATACAAACGTACCGCGCCACGGCTATTGCCCCGTGCTAATCCATACATCAAATGGGCATCTGCCAACTCCGCATTTGTAAATATTGCATTGATTGCAAAACCACGTTCGTGATGAACACTAACCTGTTGATGCTATGTACTGATGTGCTTGATGCTAGTACTGTAGAGCAATGAGTCGCATGTCAACACAAGCACCGAAGTCAACATTACCTACCTTCAATTGGGTCAACTGTCGGTGAATCGAGGAAGTACAGTACACACTGACGAAACTAAAATACGCTCTAACATGGAAATTAAGCGTTTCCGGACACATGTCCACATAACATCTTTTCTTTATTTGTGTGTGAGGAATGTTTCCTGAAAGTTTGGCCATACCTTTTTGTAACACCCTGTATAAGGAATATTCTGCCTTGACCAAAACTGTTTCTTATTTGTATTATCGTCACCCATAGATTCATCGGTGATGTTACAATTTCATCAGTAGATTGCCACTTATTTTACGCAATGCCACATGCTGTCGTTCATTCCGCTGATCGTCTTCAGCAGTGTAGCTGATGGTTTGAATGTGGTTTGTTATTTGCATTTTCTTGTTGGGGTTTTGACTTTGTCAAAACTGTATTCACAACCTGCACTTATCCATTGATTACAGTACAGTGCTAGAGAAAAGCAAGAAAATGTTTTGGTCAACACAAAATCGTCAAAACATATTTTAATCCAAACATAGAACCTAATAGTGAACTTATGTAAATAGATATCACCCAAAGATGGATATTTAAGTTTGATCTTGCAGAGTAGCTTAGCTGTATTCTTACAATATCATATTTGTTGGCTTTTCTAACTCAAAATCGGATTTTCACTAATGCTCAGTCTGTAACTATAATCTTCTTTATATAAAATAATGAATAAATATTAAAATAAACAATGCAGCCCTTGTGTGAATGCTGGTCTTGTGCCAGGGAATCATCAGCCTTTCAAGCAATTGGAAGCTGCTGTGAATGTGTGTGTTGGGCGAATTATCGAGCTTTATCCTCTGCCATGGATACTGTATCCTATCCATGAATTACAGAATACGTCACTTTCCTGTTGACTGGATGGAATGTCGAATCAGTGGTAGCACTAAGGTCCTCTATATGGGAAGCAGGACTGGGAAAATTCAATGTCTTACACCTATACTCATTATCAACGAATTTAGTTGCTGTCTCCCACTGAAACTAAGCTAGTGTGACAAATTTCATCTGTGGGAACCCAGCTTTGCCTTAGGGAATCATGTGTGATAGGGAAGAACTCTGTTCATTGTCAACAGTTCAAATCAATCACAATCACAAGCACCCTTGTGGAAATAGCAGTATGGGATGTGAAGGATCACGATGCACAAACAGTGTGCAGCATGAGGGGTCTCATTCAACATGTTGATGAAGCTATTCCTGCAGCCATTGAGGGAACAGGGTGCAACCAATTGCAGAATGTGGTGCACATTTGAGCAAGTGGAGTCTCGGACATAGGCTCTGAGGTCACACATGTATCATTGCAGCAACTGACAGAGTATACTGACAAGTGCAGCCTTGCTCATGGAATTTCAGTGAGGCTCAAAATCTCCAGCGTTGTCCCTAGAACTGCTTATAGCCCCCCTGATTTGAAACTGAATGGAAGGCTTGAACCAGATACTTTGAAGGTTCTGTGACAAACAAGGCTATGACTTCCTAGCCTTGCCTTGTGCAGTTAAGAATTTAGTCTGCTTCTCTACTCCACTGTTCTCTAGGGCTTCCATACTTTGTTTTCATATACACTATCAAATACTTTTTCAAATGACGTATTCTGTATTTATACTTGTGTTCCTTCATCTGCTTTACAGTGAAAATTAGATCTACTGCTCTTAACCCATATTGTTGTTACTCATTCTTCCTTAATTTTTATGTGTATTCATGTTGCCAAAACTTTCTCAAAGATCTTTGCAAAATGGCTCATGCTAGGAAGTCAGAAAGGGCTTCCTAACACTTACATTTCTGCTCAACCCTAAAACGTAAACTGTGCAACAAAATTAAACTGTTACTTTCTTGAAACTATGTCATTTTCTCTACTGTCCTCTGTAATGGTGCAAGAGCTTGGGTACCCTGCGATGTGACCCTCGGGCTCTGCAGTGGTTCAGACAGCAGTGTATTGACACACGCAAAACAAAGACCAGTGTTCAGAAATTTTTTAATTCTTGTGGCAGCTTATTGAAAATGAGTGCAGCAGAATACTGCACGACTTACTGCACAAGAGTCAATGAGGTGTGATCCAAATGCAGATTGAATTTCTGCCTAGTACCAAATGAGAGAAAGCTGCTAATTCTTGAGAAGAAGCTGATATTGTTAACAAGAAATGACATTAAAGACTATATGTGTTCAGAAGCCACTGTCACAATACCAAGACTAATGAACAAGGATCAACAAGAGGTTTGTGAACTTACACCACTGATAGCCTGAATCGCCCATTTATGAGCAAAAAATATCCTTAGAGAACGGGAAGAGTTATCCCAAAATATAATACCAAGTGTCATAAGTGAATGAAAATAAGTAAAGTGGAATACTTTTTGTGTCAAACTATCCATTTCTTCAGATACTCTTCATATAGTGAAAATGGCAGCATTAAGTCTTTGAACAAGATCCTGAACATCGGCTTTCCATGACAATTTACTGTCTATCTGAAAATCTAGAATATTGAACTGTTCAGTCTCATTCATCATATGCCCATTATGTGTAATTAGGACGCCAGGTTATGTTGAATTGCGTATTAGGAACTGTAAAAACTGAGTCTTACTGTGATTTAGTGTTGGTTTATGTTCTACAAGCCATGGACTTATGTCTTAAACTGCACTATTTGAAATAGTGGCAACACTGCACACAGAAGTACTTTAGAATCACCTGTAATTCTAGGAGGCATATAATTTATATAAATAAGGAGCAGGAGTGGCCCCAGTACTGATCCCTGTGGCACCCCTATTTAACAGTGCCCCACTCAGACCCACATCATTGCCATTCTCAATGCTATTTAGAATGATCGTTTGCTGTTTGTTCTTAAACTAAGAGGTGAACCAATTGTGAGCTGCTCCTCATATTCCATATGGAGCAATATTTTTTGATCAAGACAATCAAATGCCTTAGTTAAATAAAAAAAAGAAACATGCATAGCATTCAAAACCTTTTCTTTAATCCATCCAGTACCTCACAGAGAAAGAGAATGCAGAACTTTTAGTTGTTAAACCACTTATAAAACCAACTGTACTTTTTACAGCAAAATATATAAAATGAAATAGTCAAATATTGTTACAAACAGAGCCTTTTCGGTAAATTTACCAAACACTGGTGGCATAGGAATAGATCTCTGATGTGCATGGTGGAACCACTAGGGACCATTCAAAACAATTCAAGGAAATTTTGAACTTTATCCGAAGCAAAAAAAGGATGCTTACACTTTTTCGTTGCTCCTTTTTCGTGCGCCCTGTGGCGTGTGCAGAGGGCATGTGACATTGACACACGAGTGAATAAAACTTTAGAGGGTCCCTCTAAGACCTTCAGTTTGGCAACACCCTTTGGCTTTGTGCACAACTTTGTTGAGAAATTTAAAAATATTCCTGAACAGACACACCCATTCACCAATTCCATGGCAGTGGCAGGATAGAGAACCCTTTTGATACCCCTCAGATTTTGGATGCAAATGCTAATGCATCCAGATAATACCTTCTCTGTCTGGAGATGGCAAATCACAGAGATACATAGCGAATGTGCTAGGTTTGTGAGAGGCTGTTGCACTGCAGCAGGATTGTGTTATTGGGATTGGGTGGCAGACAGTCCAGGAATGACGAGTAGCAGTACAGGTGTAGCCGATTGCCTTGCTACTGCTACTTATCGATTTGTGTCATCACAAACAGTTCGTTTACGGTCGCAAAAACTACACTTTTGTTTGCACATCGTGTGGCCAGGCTGAGGTTGCCAGACAGCCCTTGCAGTTTGGTATGGAGCATAGGCATCAGATGCTCTTCAAATATGACATGCTTCTCCAGAATTTTCGTACTTCTGCCGCCTCAACTCTTAATAACACTACTTGAAGGTTTAAAGACTGACACATACTTAGTGATATATTACAAGTACAGACATAACAGCATCAAGGGTCTCCCAATAAATTACAAGCACAGACATGAAAACATCATGTGCCTTCCAGTATCATTATACCAATTGTGGGACACAGTCTGTCTACTGAACTGTTCGCTCATAATTCATTTCACAACCAGTCTTCTTTATTTGATGTTGCTGTGAGTCAATTTACTGCAGCGTCTAAACAATCCCTGTGATACATTTGTTTTTCTGAGTTGCATAATTACTATGATTGCACTGATTTTCCAGTTCAGATATTATGAAGTTTAAGTTTTCCTCCATAGGCAGCTTTCCATCCAGCTTAATTGTTACAACACAAAATATCGTAAGAATCATCCTAACCATAAGATTTAATGACAAGTCTGCTCTTAAATGCCATATGACAAAAGCCACAGCAATAGGACTGTGCATGTGCTGGTGTACTTTCAAACTTTCATGTGTGTGGAAGTGAGTGCTTCTCCAGTTTTCAGCCAGTCATGAGTATCTTCCCACATACAACATCATTACATAGGCATTCATTTTCATAAATAAGTAGATGTTTCCTGTGGCTTCCATTCAGTTCACATTCCTTGTAACAAATGCTGCACCTGTATAGTCCCTCCTAGGATGCAGCCGAAAGTTCTGGATGTTCCTCCTGAACGTGAATGTGTTCAAATACGGTCATTCACCAGTGTGCATTTGCATGTGTTTTCTCTGGTCAGCGTGCCTCCTGAATGACATGCCACACACGCCACATGAGTATGGCCGTTCGCCAGTGTGGAGCATCGAGTGCATCTTCAAGCTACCATTTTGTGTAAATGTTTTATTGCAAACATCACAACGGTATGGACGTTCACCAAGGTGCAATTTTGAATGCTTCTTTAGATTACCCCTTTCTGTGAATGTCTTATTGCATATTAGACAGCTATAAGGGCGTTCACCAGTGTGTACCTTTGAATGCTGCTTCAGATAACCACTTTCTGCAAATGTCTTGTTGCATATGCCACAGCCGTAGGGGCGTTCACCAATGTGTAGCTTTGAATGTTGCATCAGATTTTCCCTTTCTGTAAACATCATATTGCAAATGCCGCAGCTGTAGGGGCGTTTACCATTGTGCTGCTGTGAATGTCGTTTCAGATGAGAACTTTGCTTGAAAGTCTTGTTACATACGCCACAGCTGTAGGGGCGTTCACCAGAGTGGTGCTGTGAGTGTCGTTTCAGATGAGAACTTAGTTTGAAAGTCTTGTTGCATATGCCACAGCTGTAGGGACGTTCACCACTGTGTACCTTTGAATGCTACTTCAGATTACCCCTTTCTGTGAATGTCTTGTTGCATATACCACAGCTGTAGGGACGTTCACCAACGTGTACCTTTGATTGCTGCATCAGACTGCCCCTCTCTGTGAATGTCTCACTGCAAACTCCGCAGCTGTAGGTGCAATCACTACTAAGCAGATTTGAATGCTGGCTAAGATGACTACTTTGTGTAAATGTCTGGTTGCAAATGCGACAGGTGTAGAGTCGCTCACCAGTGTGCAGATGGAAGTGCCTCTCTACAGTAGCGCTTGTAGTACATGTCTTGTGGCACACGTTGCAAGAATGCAGAACTGCACTTGTGTCCACATGTGAGTGATCCTTCAGGTCTTGCAACTGTGTAAACGTCTTTTTGCAGATGTTACACCAGTGTTGCAGATGCCATTCACCAGTTTTATTCCCACACAATGCTTCCTGCATGACGGTGTTTTGTATCCTGTTGCCTGTTCCTTCAACCGGTGATACAATGGGAACCAAACTGTCACTGTTATCAATACCATTGTCATTCTCGATGCCAACTGGGATAGTACTGCAGAAAAAAGGGAGAAAACTATGTAATAAAATATTGTCATAAATGTACTACTATGTAAATGAAAATAATAGTAACATACGCCAAGTTGCCAAACGTGTCACAGAGACTTGAATCAATATTATTTTTTGTACTGTTCCAAGAAACAACAGAAACATTTCAGTTCATGTGAAGCCTTATTTTAGGTCTCAAAAGTTGCAAAACGGTAAATTTGGCAAACAGTATTCACAAGAAGCTAAATGTTGGCAAATTCATTGATAGTGATGTTATTGCGAAGTGAAATGACGTGAAAACACACCCACAATAACTATTCCACCAAACGCAAAATCCTGCCTGATAAGAACCACAGGACTCTAATGCATACCTTACAAACTTCTACATCTACATCCATACCCCACAAGCAATTGTAAAGTGTGTGGCAGACATTTAACATCAGAAATTCCTTTTCTTGTAGCTCACTGATACGCTGGGACATGTGAGACGTTTTCAGAAGTTCAGAAGAAAATGCACTGAAAGCTGTACTGCTTCTATATCTGAATAAATATTAGACTTCAATTGTAAGGATTTGGAGACAGATTCACTTTAACGCCAACAAAGTTTTGCCACAAACAATACAGTCACATTTGGAACATCATTGTTTGTACCAAAACTTCCTCCTATGCGACGTTTTTGGCTCTATCCAGTATAGTGCAAGAATTTGTGGGTGTAGGTGCAGTAACATGAGACCTCCCTGTTAATACAAACAATCCTGTTAGAGGAAAACCGCAACTGAGCATTATACCAGAGGTTGAAAATACCGCTTCAGTTGTAAAGTTCTTTTATTATGACACGACCGGTTTTGGGCTCTTATTCGCCCATCTTCCGGTGTTGTAAATTGGTGCTGTGACCACCGAGTGCGGCCGGCCAGGGTGGCAGAGCGATTCTAGGTGCTACAATCTGGAACCGCGTGACCGCTACGGTCGCAGGTTCAAATCCTGCCTTGGGCATGGATGTGTGTGATGTCCTTAGGTTAGTTAGGTTTAAGTAGTTCTAAGTTCTAGGGGACTGATGACCTCAGAAGTTAAGTCCCCTAGTGCTCAGAGCCATTTGAACCATTTGAACCACCGAGCGCTGCGGTTGACGTGTACAAGGCGCGATGTGCAACCTACGAGCGCAATGTATGAAGTGGCGCTCGTGGGTAGCACGCCGCGCCTTGTTTACATCAATGTGCTACCTACGAGCGCAAAGCATGAAGTGGCGCTCGTGGGTAGCACGCCGCGCCTTGTTTACATCAATGTGCTACCTACGAGCGCAAAGCATGAAGTGGCGCTCGTGGGTAGCACACCGCGCCTTGTTTACGTCAATGTGCTACCTACGAGCGCAAAGCATGAAGTGGCGCTCGTGGGTAGCACAACGCGCCTTTTTTACCTCAATGTGCTACCTACAAGTGCAAAGCACAAAGTGGCGCTCATGGGAAGCACGCCGCGCCTTATTTATGTCAATGTGCTACCTACGAGTGCAAAGCATGAAGTGGCGCTCGTGGGTAGCACACCGCGCCTTGTTTACGTCAATGTGCTACCTACGAGCGCAAAGCATGAAGTGGCGCTCGTGGGTAGCACAACGCGCCTTTTTTACCTCAATGTGCTACCTACAAGTGCAAAGCACAAAGTGGCGCTCATGGGAAGCACGCCGCGCCTTATTTACGTCAATCTGCTACCTACGAGCGCAAAGCATGAAGTGGCGCTCGTGGGTAGCACACCGCGCCTTGTTTACGTCAATGTGCTACCTACGAGCGCAAAGCATGAAGTGGCGCTCGTGGGTAGCACAACGCGCCTTTTTTACCTCAATGTGCTACCTACAAGTGCAAAGCACAAAGTGGCGCTCATGGGAAGCACGCCGCGCCTTATTTACATCAATGTGCTACCTACGAGTGCAAAGCATGAAGTGGCGCTTGTGGATAGCACACCGCGCCTTGTTTACGTCAACCGCGGCGCTCTTGGAACACAGCACCAAGTTAAGACACCTGAAGATGTACTTATAAGAGCTTGAAACCGGTGTGATAATAAAAGTACTTAACAACTGAAGCGGTATTATCAACCTCTGGTTTCCTGTTAATTCTGAATTTACCAAAACATACCGTTAACATTATGGCAAAATGTGTTCACAAAGCCACATAATCAAAATAGTAATGTGACAATGGCCTCTTATAAAGTCTGTTGTTTTAGCAAAAAGGATAAAACCTTCCAGTTAATGGAGAAGTGATCAGTGCTGTGGATCACTGTTTGACAGGCACAAAGATAAATCTGGAATTATTGTCTTCTATAAAGGGACTTCAACTGTCTCACCAAACTGTTGCTAGACATGTTCAGCAGATTTCTAAAAAATTAACGCCTCACTTATATCAGGACCTTCAATCATTTGAATATTGTTCGCTTCAGTTTGATGAAAGCACAGATACTTCTGATATTGGAGAGTTGAATTTATTTATTAGAATGCTCTTTTATGATTTTATGATTATGAAGAAGAGTTTAAAAGTGCTGCAACTTCATGAATGTACTAGAGAAGAAGATATGTTTATTGCATTCCAGATATTTGCAAAACGTAGCAACTTCTCACTCTCTGAAATAGTTGCTCGAAAGGCTAAATGGTTTCTTGCTCTTTGTGCTAAAGGTGAATCATTTCCGAAATTACTTCCTTATCACTGTATTACCCATCAGACACTTTTATGTGAAAAGGTTTTAGTTTGACCATGGCAAGAAAGTTGCAACCTCTGTGGTAAATTACATTTGATCACCTTCTGCATGCCTTTAATTGTTCGTAAATATTTTGAATATACACTACTGGCTATTAAAATTGCTACACCACGAAGATGACGTGCTACAGACGCGAAATTTAACCGACAGGAAGAAGATGCTGTGATATGCAACTGATTTGCTTTTCAGAGCATTCACACAAGGTTGGCGTTGGTGGCGATACCTACAACGTGCTGACATGAGGAAAGTTTCCAACCGACTTCTCATACACGAACAGCAGTTGACCGGCGTTGCCTGGTGAAACGTTGTTGTGATGCCTTGTGTAAGGAGGAGAAATGCGCACCATCACGTTTCTGACTTTGATAAAGGTCGGATTGTAGCCTATCGTGATTGCGGTTTATCGTATCGCGACATTGCTGCTCGCGTTGGTCGAGATCCAATGACTGTTAGCAGAATATGGAATCGGTGGGTTCAGGAGGGTAATACGGAACGCCGTGCTGGATCCCAACGGCCTCGTATCACTAGCAGTCAAGATGACAGGCACCTTATCCGCATGGCTGTAACGGATCCAAATCTCGATCCCTGAGTCAACAGATGGGGACGTTTGCAAGGCAACAACCATCTGGACGAACAGTTCGACGACGTTTGCAGCAGCATGGACTATCAGCTCGGAGACCATGGCTGAGGTTACCCTCGACACTGCATCACAGACAGGCCATGGGTGCGCGGATGGCAAAACGTCATTTTTTCGGATGAATCCACGTTCTGTTTACAGCATCATGATGATCGCATCCGTGTTTGGCGACATCGCAATGAACGCACATTGGAAGCGTGTATTCGTCATCGCCATACTGGCGTATTATCCAGTGTGGTGGTATGGGGTGTCATTGGTTACACGTCTCTGTCACCTCTTGTTCGCATTGACGGCACTTTGAACAGTGGACGTTACTTTTAAAATGTGTTACGACTCATGGCTCTACCCTTCATTTGATTCCTGCGAAACCCTACATTTCAACAGGACAATACATGACTGCATGTTGCAAGTCCTGTACGGGACCTTTCTGGATACAGAAAATGTTCGACTGCTGCCCTGGCCAGCACATTCTCCATATCTCCCAGCAATTGAAAACGTCTGGTCAATGGTGGCAGAGCAGCTGGCTCGTCACAATACGCCAGTCACTACTCTTGATGAACTGTGGTATCGTGTTAAAGCTGCATGGGCAGCTGTACCTGTACACGCCATCCAAGCTCTGTTTGACTCAATGCCCAGGCGTATCAAGGCCGTTATAACGGCCAAAGGTGGTTGTTCTGGGTACTTATTTCTCAAGATCTATGCACCCTAATTGAGTGAAAATGTAATCACATGTCAGTTCTAGTATAATATATTTGTCCAATGAATACCCGTTTATCTTCTGCATTTCTTCTTGGTGTAGCAATATTAATGGCCAGTAGTGTATCAGATTCTGAGCACCAACAGCCGCTTGGACCTATTGGTCGCCACGCTAGTCACACGAATGTGGGTTCTTTTCTGAGGCTATTACATTTCATGAAATTTGTGCTAACTTAAAGTACATATTTTAATTAGCAAGTCAAACACATTATCTACAAAAGCTTCCACTGCTAAATAACTGGAACAATTTTTATTACAAATAAAGAATAATCATAAACAGCCTTTTATGCTTAATATCCACCCCAGGACTGTCCTTTTTTCTCTTTTCTTTATAGTATACATGGGCTCATCTTTTGTTCAAGAAGTGTGATTTATATGGACAACACAGTCTGTTTTGAATATTTATATCCTTGCTGCTATTTGAAACAATATTTCAGTTTTTTTATTACAAACTTCGAGGGTGACATCAAAATTTCTGGGAAGGGAATATAAAGAAACGAATTAGCTCAGTGATTTTTTTTAATTTTTCAATGTAGTCTCCATGTACATTAATGAACTTGCCCAGCGATGTTCCAGTGCATTGATCCCATCACAAAACTTAACATTCCTCCAGTCTTGGAAAATAAACCGTCAAGTTCAGTTGTCAGTTTTTACTTTGAAGAGAATCTCCATCACCGAAGAAAATTTTGAGATTGGGGACGAGATGAAAGTCTGATGGAGCTAAATCAGGCGAATAAGAGAGGTGTGTTAATTTGTATCTTAGTTCATTTACTTTTGCCATGGAAATGGCACTTGGCTGTGATCGTGTATTGCCTTAATGAAAGATGACTTTCTTTCTTGTCAAATCTGGCATTTTACGCGAATCTGTTGTTGTAGTTGGTCTAGAAAATTAGTGTTGTATTGTTGTGTAATTGTTTGAACTCTTTGAAGATAATCTAGCAGCAGAATCCTTCTTGAATCCCAGAAAATTTACGTCATAACATTTCTGGCCGACCATACTGCATTTGCTTCCGTTGGTGGTGGTTAATCAACATGTTTGCACTGCTTTGTCGCTTTTTTTGTCTCTGGTGCATAGACAGTAGAGAACCAAATTTCATCTTTGGTCACATACAAGCGCAAATCATGTTGTTAGTTGCTTGGAAAATGGATTCAATATGTTCGGACACTGCCATTCTGATCCAGAATTAAGAGTCGTGGCACCGATCTGGCAGATAATTCTCTCATATCCAGTTCCACTGTTAGAATATGATATACCTGTTCAGGTGATATCCCTAAACTCTGTTAGCTTTTCAAACTGCTCTCGTATTTCGGTAGGTTACTAGGTGAAGCCTTATCAAAGCAGGCTCGATAGAGGTGTGGAGAGTCATTGTTGTGAGTGAACGCGGCATGAGGCGTGACATGTGACTGCGTAAAAGAACTTGTGTTTATTTAGATATGAAGTAAAGAAAAGGAATAGGAGAAATAAAACGTGATATACGTTAATTAACACACGCAAAAATTTCTTGAATTATTACATGAAGTACTGTGAACAGAATGTGGGATCATAGGACGCTTTATAAGTGGACGGATTTCTGCAGTAACAAAATATAGTTTTTATCTAAACAGATGGTTTGTACTCTGGTCACTGTTATACACGTTTCCGCTAAATTGACATACAGTGCGCCACGTATGGTATGAAAGTTGCTTCATATAAACTGTTACCCAAGATATTTTAAGCTGTGTCTAGGCATTTGGATGTGCTTTAGGTCCTGGTTGTTAATACTTGTATTTTGTACCCCAGATTCTAATACTGCTCGCAGTTGAATTAATGTGCGGAGTGCCGTATACAGAATCTTAATTGAAAGACAATTTTCTAGTGAACCATTTTCCACTGTGTAATTAACTTTTGAGTTTTATACTTACACACCTTTGAGTATTGGCTGCTGTTATGAGGCCAGTTGTACAAGCACTACAGTTTTGGTGGAGATCACAATAATAAAAATCGAATAAAAAAATTGTGACTAGGAAAAGCCTAATAAATCGGATAAAATTACTATCCCTTACACATCTTTATAATATATTCGAAACATAATTTTTCTCGAAACTAACGAAAATATGACAACAAATAATGTTATAAGAAAATGCAATTCGAAATACGCTCCAAAAAATGCCTTCCGCACATTAAGATTATGTCCATATGATCCTTCTTTCCTCTTCCAATAATGTACGGAACAATACGAATGGAAAAATATGTGGGTTAAACACACTGGACATGAGTGCGCTGTTTTTCCACAAATTGCTTCATTGTTCAACTAGCTATGCAACCATTTCTTTGCTCGGCAATATATGCTGCGTTTATTGTGATGAAAGGCGACAGAAATACAAAAAAACGAAGGCCATTATGGGTAAATTACTTATCTAAATAACAGACGTACGATAAATATATAGTGATGACATTGCTTTGTTTGGAAATTTCAGTAGAGAGTCAGAAACATATTAGACTATCTGCTTGGGAAACTGCAGCGATAAGATTTGCATTACTGGCAACTAGCGACTTGGGCCAGATTGAACTAGTTATGTATTTCACAGTAAACTATTTCAGTGATTATTCCTGAAACAGGGAAAATATAAGGAATTTCTTGGTTGTTTTGTTAAGCGTACTTGACTTTCAATCTATGATTCGTATATTATTTGATAAAGAAGTTGTTTACACAACTTTAGTCAATAAAGATTAGACCAACATCCTCAGGCTCGACAAATTCGCGACTGGTCAGGATCCATTAGAACAAAAATTATTTTCCCAGGTTTGAGGTTTTTGCGTCACCAATGTCCTCCACTTCGGTTTCTTGTAGTTTACTGAGGAGTTCCACCTGCCCTATCTTTTCTTTTGTTCACGTGTCAGACTCATCAGTTGTTGTGCTGTTTATTCGTCTTAAGGGGGGTAGGACGTGAAACGGTCCGACTTGGAGCTGGAGAGGCACCACAGGACATTTTAATTTACGCTGTCTATACTTTTACAAATAAATTCATAAAACTTTCTTAGCATGACCAGGAAAGATTCAGGATTCACACTCACCCTTGACAAGAGAATAACCATCTACAGTTTCCATCTGCACTTTTCATAAATTTATAGGCATGTTCTTCTGTCTTCTTCCCCCCCCCCCCCCCCCCCCTCTGGCAAGGTCACGCTCAAACTTGACGCTAAGGTCATCACAAGTCTAATTTTTACAAGAATGAGCTTTAGAAGCGACTTTCCATATGACTTCTCTTTGTCTGTAATCATGTACAATTTTTAGAGTACTTTCTTTTACGGCAACAGCTTCATTGCACATAAATCGTCTTTAAGCATAACCTCAACACAACGAAATACCTATGGGGCCGAGCTGCCTACATCTACTAAACAGCACAAGAGATTCCCACCTGGCCAGCGTAGTTAGCACTATAACGAACTCCTTCCAATTAGAGCAAATTACTCTGGCATAAATATGTATGCATGCTTGCACTGTTGGAAATGGAAGTCAAACACAGCGGTCAGTATCACAAAGTTCTCTTGACCCACACAGGGCTACATTCGCGCGCTTGCAACGTCTTCATTCCTTCGCAATGTTATTTCATACAATTATGCTATGCAGGAATGATTCTTGAATACATGCACTAGGTGTTGCTCGTAGCTACAGTGTAATCGCTCCTTTGGTTAAAATTAACAGTGGCGGACTGCTAAGGCTACTCCCCGTCAAAGTCGTGACATGTTTATGGCTCTAAGTGTGTAACGCTTTATGGACAGCAGACTTGTACACAAGCATTATGCAGCTGCGATGCTTATAGAGAAGTGAAGTGTACAAATCTTTCATAAATTTTGTGTGCGGCCGTCAGCTTTGAATGAAAAGACAGAAATGTAGTTATTGTGGTAATGTATTTCTCCTATGAGCGGCAAGTAACAGATTGCACTAGTAAAATGTTTGCTGTCAAACATCATGCTCCGTGACTGTCACCTGAGAACACATTTGGACCAAAGGCACCCAACATTACGTCTGTAACTACCGAAGAAAACTGCTACAATAATATATAGTATGTCAGTGGTTTCAATGCAGCTCGGCGTATGAGGGGCCTATTAAATAATTATTACATTTCTAGAATCTATTACCTGATTGTAACAAATATGTAGTAAGATTTTGCAAATCTTTAACAGTTCAGTCCTCCCCAATTTGTTCAGGCGTTGTTACAACGAAATTATCATGTGTATTTTCTAGTTAAGGCCCATGAAGCGAAACTTTACAAGTACAAACAACATATTAGTATTTACAGTTACAGAACAACCACAGCTGCGGGAAAGAATTGAAGAACAATGAAATACACAGAGAAATACGTGCGGTATATCAAAGCAATGACAAATATCGTCGCCATACTGTTATTAAAATTTTTGTACTTCAACTCCCTGTACCTCAGCTTAATAACTGTATGTGAGTGTTTTAAAGATAACACATAGTTACATGATTGATTATAACCACAAACGTTTAAGCGTCAAGTGTCTGCTAATATCATTATACTCCTCTTGGGACACAGCGTATTGAACTGTTCACTCACAATATCTTTCAGAATCTGTCTTCCCGAGATATAGCCCCAACTAGGAGTCGATTGTTTCCAGTTATGTATCTGTGAAGTTTCACCTGAATCTATTCCACAAAAATGCCAGCTTCCCCTTGTGATTGTTTTAGGCAATGGGGAAATCCTGTGGAGATAGTGTGATGGTGGAATGCTGCTTCATGACGATGGCACAATGAACAAAGATGTTTTGTAGAAGTTTTTACAATGTACCTGATGTAACGCCATAGCAGAGTGGCAATCAACACTGACACCAGTGCTAGCCAGAAAAGCAACTTCTGCCCCATAGCGGTGTGTGCTTGATCTCTGGGTTGCAATCTTCAAATACTGGACGAGTGGGAAGTTAAAAGTGTTCATTCAATAGCAACATTCTTTATTAGGCACACCTAACCAGGAAAAATGTGGAAAGCGTGGACATTCAGCATAACACAGGTGGCAGTAAACGCAGAGTTGCCAATGCATGGCTGAAGTCAGCTTGGTAGGTTGCGACCTTGCGGCTGAACATTTGCATACTTTAGACAGCTTTTACTAACCAGCAAGGCTCAAAAAATGGCACATTTAACCCAAGACACTTGGAATCAGCCAGAGTGACACGTGATAACACCCAGGGGCTGGCCTCGTCTCAGTGGTACTCGTTTGAGACCTAGAACCATAACTTGTGGCTTATAGACCAGCAGCTTCACATAGTTGGGCCTGGGTGTGTTGTGACACGAGCAAACGTCCCATAAAGTAGCTATGGAAGCATGGCTTTGTGCCACAGCATGAAGCAAACCAGCCTACTACCGCTGTGTTGAAGAAAGCTATACCATTTTTATTTTAGCTCCCCACTGCAGAAGTTCGTCAATGGTGATGTCGTCAATGGTGATGTTGTGCAACAGTTTCCTACCCCCTAACGTGAATCCCGTCCTCCAAATTTCAGGCTGCTGATGAGCCTGTGTATTACTAAAACAACATGATACTGCAGTGTGCACATTTTTCCCTGAACACATGGTGGCTAATATCTCACATCCTTATTTACACTTCCTACATTTTGTATTCCCCTTCCCTGCACATTCCATCACATGGTATCTGAAGACTGGTACATCTTGAGTGTTCTAAGCTTGTGGTCGACATATTTGGTTTGTAGGCAATGTAATGGGTGGTTAGATAGGTGGACTGCTCTCTGCTGACGAAGGACATAGACCACACTAACGATGACCAGCATTAAAAAAGTTCTCAAGGACGAGATTCCCATTACTACGACCTGGTGACGGTTCCCTCTGCGGAGCTGTTGAATGTGCTGAAGCATCTGTTCTCTGCTGATGTGCTCACTCTGTGTGAATATAATCTTGTTTAGAGAACTATGTTTGGTGGTAACAAAGGTATTATTCACATAGGTTATGTCTTACACTGACAGTATTTAGAAAGGTTTGCGAGATAAATCAGGTAGATACAGTGGATGATATGTAAGATTCGTTGCAGTAGACCCTGTTATTGTTGTTGTAAGGTGAAAGGTCAGCCCTGAGATATCACATTGAGTCCCCACTGTTTTGTATTTCCAATCGTTCTGTTTCCTTCGAGCATTACTGCTTACAGCAGGTGGTGATAGCTATCACTGAGTCATACACTGAGCACATTGAATGCGATCCTACTTTCCGAAAATATGGACAGGTTGAAAGTATGTCGCATGGGCATCCTCCCACATCTGTTACCCTGAGAAACAATTCCATCTCACATGTCTCTGTAGCAATTTGGGCAACTATGGATGAGCATACGGTAAACTGCTTCCTCTGCCACTGGCACAGCACTTTTGGTGTCAACTCAGTGATCAAGCACTGCATTCTTTCTGTCCAATGCTGAAATGAAGATGTGCAAAAATTACTGCACACTGAAACAATTGAACTACTACAATCTCTACAATGCTACACTACATGCCAGCTCTGAGCTACTTTTTCTGCTAGTGTTCCAAGAGAGCCATACATCAACATTCATCATATAAAACACGCTCCTTCTATTGATCTCATATTAATTAAGTTGAACTGTGTCACTCTCATCATCAGATTATACTGCAGTTTCAAGAATCAATTACAGAAAGCAAGTTTTCAGAGCTTACTCTTCCCCTAAATGCCTCCATCGTTCTCATCACTAATTTCTGAAGTTCTCCTTCTTTCTCTTCTTTACAATGACATACCTCTATGTCATAACATACATAGCAATGTACACTCCTGGAAATGGAAAAAAGAACACATTGACACCGGTGTGTCAGACCCACCATACTTGCTCCGGACACTGCGAGAGGGCTGTACAAGCAATGACCACACGCACGGCACAGCGGACACACCAGGAACCGCGGTGTTGGCCGTCGAATGGCGCTAGCTGTGCAGCATTTGTGCACCACCGCCGTCAGTGTCAGCCAGTTTGCCATGGCATACGGAGCTCCATCGCAGTCTTTAACACTGGTAGCATGCCGCAACAGCGTGGACGTGAACCGTATGTGCAGTTGACGGACTTTGAGTGAGGGCGTATAGTGGGCATGCGGGAGGCCGGTTAGACGTACCGCCGAATTGCTCAACACGTGGGGCGTGAGGTCTCCACAATACATCGATGTTGTCGCCAGTGGTCGGCGGAAGGTGTACGTGCCCGTCGACCTGGGACCGGACCGCAGCGACGCACGGATGCACGCCAAGACCGTAGGATCCTACGCAGTGCCGTAGGGGACCGCACCGCCACTTCCCAGCAAATTAGGGACACTGTTGCTCCTGGGGTATCGGCGAGGACCATTCGCAACTGTCTCCATGAAGCTGGGCTACGGTCCCGCACACCGTTAGGCCGTCTTCCGCTCACGCCCCAACATCGTGCAGCCCGCCTCCAGTGGTGTCGCGACAGGCGTGAATGGAGGGACGAATGGAGACGTGTCGTCTTCAGCGATGAGAGTCGCTTCTGCCTTGGTGCCAATGATGGTCGTATGCGTGTTTGGCGCCGTGCAGGTGAGCGCCACAATCAGGACTGCATACGACTGAGGCAGTCAGGGCCAACACCTGGCATCATGGTGTGGGGAGCGATCTCCTACACTGGCCGTACACCACTGGTGATCGTCGAGGGGACACTGAATAGTGCACGGTACATCCAAACCGTCATCGAACCCATCGTTCTACCATTCCTAAACCGGCAAGGGAACTTGCTGTTCCAACAGGACAATGCACGTCCGCATGTATCCCGTGCCACCCAACGTGCTCTAGAAGGTGTAAGTCAACTATCCTGGCCAGCAAGATCTCCGGATCTGTCCCCCATTGAGCATGTTTGGGACTGGATGAAGCGTCGTCTCACGCGGTCTGCACGTCCAGCACGAACGCTGGTCCAACTGAGGCGCCAGGTGGAAATGGCATGGCAAGCCGTTCCACAGGACTACATCCAGCATCTCTACGATCGTCTCCATGGGAGAATAGCAGCCTGCATTGCTGCGAAAGGTGGGTATACACTGTACTAGTGCCGACATTGTGCATGCTCTGTTGCCTGTGTCTATGTGCCTGTCGTTCTGTCAGTGTGATCATGTGATGTATCTGACCCCAGGAATGTGTCAATAAAGCTTCCCCTTCCTGGGACAATGAATTCACGGTGTTCTTATTTCAATTTCCAGGAGTGTATATGTAGACTGCACAGGTATGGCATGCTCACTCAGATGGGCCATATTTTTATTCTTACATCCTCCCAATTTTATTGAGAGTGACATTGATAATGATGGTAAAGCTTCTGATCCACCATTACATTTTGGTATCAGAAATTTGGAGGAGGGAGTGGAGGAACGGTTATGGCATCAAACGCAGCTAAGAATTCGCAACCATCCAAGAGGCGTGTGGCCCCACCACTAATGAAATAATGCTGCTGTAGCACTGTGAAACGCAGCAGCTTTGGATTGGAATACTTCATGCAGTGGCACAATGCCACACTTCCCCTGCTGCGATGGGAAGCATGCTCCTGTCACAACACACATGGGCTCGGCAAGTATATAAGCTCCCAGTTATCTGACAGCAGCTGTGGTTCTTGGACTTCGAACTTCAGCTAGCGCCATTACTGTCTCCACACTAGTTGTTGGTCCCATATTTGTCTGAGCAGTAATAACCTCACACACCACATTCATCAGCTACGGAAAGACGAGTTGATGGAGTCAAGTGTAGAACTGGTGCTGCTGAGAGGGGGGGGGGGGGGGGGGGTCTCTACTGGGGTGCCATCATCTAACACTTCGCCACCTCCAAGTGTCCTGGGTTCAACACAGGGCATTAGCTCGCTGTTGTTGGTCTCCTGGAGCTGTTTACAGTATACACAGTGCCACTGAGCTGACTTCTGCCTTACATCAGTAAGGCCACAGGTGCATCCAGCCATGTTATGCAGAAGCAGCATGCTGCTGGCCTGGTGTCCATACTCGCCACTCAGTTCCCGGGCATATCGATGTTGTCTCCTTTTACTGATGGAAGACTCAAGGTTAAAAAGTCTGCAACTCATCCAGTCATTACATTTGGATTTCGACTGACACTGAAGGAAACGTAATTAGACAGAAATTAATGTGGGATCTTGGATGAAGGAGTAATACCCAGTGTGATACACAGAACTCACTGATATGTATCAAAACAACTATTTGTATAATACGAAAAGAAAAGGAAAAAAAAACATATTACGAGTCTTATTCGATGCTCGCTTCTGTAAACATCTACGCTGAATTACTATTTTTATTTTTGTTTATGTCATGGTATACGACACATCACCAGTATTGTGGTGAGTTATCTCTAATGCTACAATTGCATTTATGGATGCCAACTTCTGAATTCCTCAATTATTTTCTTGTTCCTTGGCTGTAACAATCCGTATGAAATAATGCCACTACTAATGTACCGGTGTTCGTGCTATACCTACTGAAGGAGCTCAGTGGGGCAACACATTGAAAAACTGTTTGGAAAGGCACTGGGCTGGAAACATTTGATGTAACCTCCGTATTATGTCGTTAGTGAACTGTCTTATAACCGTCAGTGTTTTGATAAGGTGGTAAATATATTGAAAATAATACGTTAATGACAGTCTGATAATAGTTTGACACTAAATGTTTTCAAAGTTTTTGCGGATAAACAGAGATATTATTTCTTTAACTAAAATTAGCCACGCTTGTCTTCGGTTGTTGCATATGTTACTTCCGATTTATCCATTTTTGTGTTCTAAAACTTCAATAAAGTTTTTGAAATAGTATTGGTGTCTAAATTCTGTATGCTCTTTCAGTATTTCTTGTGGGTATTTTCTTGTGTGTGGAACACTGCACAGCCTACAAATATCTTGAGGTCTGTCTGGGCCGAGCATGCACCCATAAGAGGCATTGAATAATTACCGACCAGAAAGTGAGCGCCTGAAACAGTGTGGTATGAGGGTCACAAGAAAACTTTGGAGTTACAGACAAGGTCAGTAAAAACATTTGCATTTGCCTTGGCAGAATAAGTCTGTCCCTGTGGTATCGGTCTTGTCACTCAACAACTGTAGACGTTGCTCTTAATGAAAAATGCAGCAACGGACCACCACAGTCTGTCTCCGTCCCACACCTATAGAGAATCTATACGGCCTTGCTGGAAGGGCAACTCTAGACATATGAAGGCCCTCAGCAGCCATGAAAGAGAGGATCAAAGCCATAACATCGGTAGCCCACCCCTGTTCATGCACCAGCCTGCATAACCAAGACTTACGTAAACAATCAAGGTGCCTACAAAACTGCCTGAACAATTAAGACTTCAGGAGTGACACCCCAGAAGCCAGCACATCAGAGATTGATCGTAACAGATGAAAGAATGCCCCTTGCCACATAGAAAACTGGACCATTTGGAAGACGCTCAACTCTCTTTGAAGTGGTGTCAAAAGGTGCACATTCAAACTATGCGCATGGTTCCATGCAGTGGAGTCAACACAGATGAGTGTACTGTTGAAAAGACTACAGACCACCTATTGCAAAGCAGTCAGTGCCCAGTTACATGCACTACCAAAAATCTGGCCAAAGCTTCAGGTAACATATCCTCTGTGGCCCAACTTTGGCCTGGGAAAATTTAATACATATGCAATATATATTTCTGTTTTTAACTATCGTGGCATATACATATAAAACTAATAGCATAATTTCTGTTTAAATAATTACGAGACTTGTAACTAAGTTACTGTACAGCTCTCTGATGTACGAATGCTTCTGACATGAAAAATAAAATAAACAAATAAATATTGCAAATAACTACAACTTAATGAGACACAGTGGCAGTGACTTCTATAAATCAGGAGATCCAGAGGAGGACCACTGCAACCAAGGCGGAAACCTCAGTTTTGCTTAGTGATAGTTATTTCACAATTGACATACAGTGCGCCACGTATGCTATGAAAGTTGCTTCAAATAAGATGTTTTAAGCTGTGTCTAGGCATTTGGATGTGCTTCAGGTCCTGGTTGTTAATACTTGTATTTTGTACCCCAGATTCTAATACTGCTCGCAGTTGAATTAATGTGCGGAGTGTCGTATACAGAATGTTAATTGAAAGACAATTTTCTAGTGAACCATTTTCCACTGTGTAATTAACTTTTGAGTTTTATACTTACACACCTTTGAGTATTGGCTGCTGTTATGAGGCCAGTTGTACAAGCACTACAGTTTTGGTGGAGATCACAATAATAAAAATCGAATAAAAAAATTGTGACGAGGAAAAGCCTGATAAATCGAATACTATTACTATCCCTTACACATCTTTATAATATGTAGCAGATATTCGAAACATAATTTTTCTCGAAACTAACGAAAATATGACAACAAATAATGTTATAAGAAAATGCAATTCGAAATACGCTCCAAAAAATGCCTTCCGCACATTAAGATTATGTCCATATGATCCTTCTTTCCTCTTCCAATAATGTACGGAACAATACGAATGGAAAAATATGTGGGTTAAACACACTGGGCATGAGTGCGCTGTTTTTCCACAAATTGCCTCATTGTTCAACTAGCTATGCAACCATTTCTTTGCTCGGCAATATGTGCTGCGTTTATTGTGACGAAAGGCGACAGAAATAGAAAATACGAAGGCCATTATCGGTAAATTACTTATCTAAATAACAGACGTACGATAAATATATAGTGATGACATTGCTTTGTTTGGAAATTTCAGTAGAGAGTCAGAAACATATTAGACTTTCTGCTTGGGAAGCTGCAGCGATAATATTTGCATTACTGGCAACTAGCGGCTTGGGCCAGATTGTACTAGTTATGTATTTCACAGTAAACTATTTCAGTGATTATTCCTGAAACTGGGAAAATATAAGGAATTTCTTGGTTGTTTTGTTAAGCGTACTTGACTTTCAATCTATGATTCATATATTATTTGATAAAGAAGTTGTTTACACAACTTTAGTCAATAAAGATTAGACCAACATCCTCAGGCTCGACAAATTCGCGACTGGTCAGGATCCATTAGAACAAAAATTATTTTCCCAGGTTTGAGGTTTTTGCGTCACCAATGTCCTCCACTTCGGTTTCTTGTAGTTTACTGAGGAGTTCCACCTGCCCTATCTTTTCTTTTGTTCACGTGTCAGACTCATCAGTTGTTGTGCTGTTTATTCGTCTTAAGGGGGGTAGGACGTGAAACGGTCCGACTTGGAGCTGGAGAGGCACCACAGGACATTTTAATTTACCCTGTCTATACTTTTACAAATAAATTCATAAAACTTTGTTAGCATGACCAGGAAAGATTCAGGATTCACACTCACCCTTGCGACAAGAGAATAACCATCCACAGTTTCCATCTGCACTTTTCATAAATTTATAGGCATGTTCTTTTTTTTTTATTTTTATTTTTTTTGTCCCTGGCAAGGTCAAGCTCATACTTGACTCTAAGGTCATCACAAGTCTAATTTTTACAAAAATGAGCTTTAGAAGCGACTTTCCATATGACTTCTCTTTGTCTGTAATCATGTACAATTTTTAGAGTACTTTCTTTTACGGCAACAGACTTCATTGCACATAAATCGTCTTAAAGCATAACCTCAACACAACGAAATACCTATGGGGCCCAGCTGCCTACATCTACTAAACAGCACAAGAGATTCCCACCTGGCCAGGGAAGTTAGCACTATAACGCACTCCTTCCAATTAGAGCAAATTACTCTGGCATAAATATGTATGCATGCTTGCACTGTTGGAAATGGAAGTCAAACACAACGGTCAGTATCACAAAGTTCTCTTGACCCACGCAAGGCTACATTCGCGCGCTTGCAACGTCTTCATTCCTTCACAATGTTATTTCATACAATTCTGCTATGCAGGAATGATTCTTGAATACATTTGCTTGCACTAGGTGTTGCTCGTAGCTACAGTGTAATCGCTCCTTTGGTTAAAATTAACAGTGGTGGACTGCTAAGGCTACTCCCCGTCAAAGTCGTGTCATGTTTATGGCTCTAAGTGTGTAACGCTTTACGGACAGCAGACTTGTACACAAGTATTATGCAGCTGCGATGCTTATAGAGAAGTGAAGTGTACAAATCTTTCATAAATTTTGTGTGCGGCCGTCAGCTTTGAATAAAAAGACAGAAATGTAGTTATTGTGGTAATGTATTTCTCCTATGAGCGGCAAGTAACAGATTGCACTAGTAAAATGTTTGCTGTCAAACATCATGCTCCGTGACTGTCACCTGAGAACACATTTGGACCAAAGGCACCCAACATTACATCTATAACTACCGAAGAAAACTGCTACAATAATGTATAGTATGTCAGTGGTTTCAATGCAGCTCGGCGTATGAGGGGCCTATTAAATAATTAATACATTTCTAGAATCTATTACCTGATTGTAACAAAAATGTAGTAAGCTTTTGCAAATCTTTAACAGTTCAGTCCTCTCCAATTTGTTCAGGCGTTGTTACAACGAAGTTAGATGTGTATTTTCTAGTTAAGGACCAGGAAGCGAAACTTTACAAGTACAAACAACATATTAGTATTTACAGTTACAGAACAACCACAGCTGCGGGAAAGAATTGAAGAACAATGAAATACACAGAGAAATACGTACGGTATATCAAAGCAATGACAAATATCGTCGCCATACTGTTATTAAAATTTTTGTACTTCAACTCCCTGTACCTCAGCTTAATAACTGCATGTGAGGGTTTTAAAGATGACACATAGTACATGATTGATTACAACCACAAACGTTTAAGCGTCAAGTGTCTGCTAATATCATTATACTCCTCTTGGGACACAGCGTATTGAACTGTTCACTCACAATATCTTTCAGAATCTGTCTTCCCGAGATATAGCCCCAACTAGGAGTCGATTGTTTCCAGTTATGTATCTGTGAAGTTTCACCTGAATCTATTCCACAAAAATGCCAGCTTCCCCTTGTGATTGTTTTAGGCAATGGGGAAATCCTGTGGAGATAGTGTGATGGTGGAATGCTGCTTCATGACGATGGCACAATGAACAAAGATGTTTTGTAGAAGTTTTTACAATGTACCTGATGTAACGCCATAGCAGAGTGGCAATCAACACTGACACCAGTGCTAGCCAGAAAAGCAACTTCTGCCCCATAGCGGTGTGTGCTTGATCTCTGGGTTGCAATCTTCAAATACTGGACGAGTGGGAAGTTAAAAGTGTTCATTCAATAGCAACAGTCTTTATTAGGTACACCTAACCAGGAAAAACGTGGAAAGCGTGGACATTCAGCATAACACAGGTGGCGGTAAACGCAGAGTTGCCAATGCATGGCTGAAACCAGCTTGGTAGGTTGCGACCTTGTGGCTGAACATTTGCATACTTTAGACAGCTTTTACTAACCAGCAAGGCTCAAAAAATGGCACATTTAACCCAAGACACTTGGAATCAGCCAGAGTGACACGTGATAACACCCAGGGGCTGGCCTCGTCTCAGTGGTACTCGTTTGAGACCTAGAACCGTAATTTGTGGCTTATAGACCAGCAGCTTCACATAGTTGGGCCTGGATGTGTTGTGACAGGAGCAAACGTCCCATAAAGTAGCTATGGAAGCATGGCTTTGTGCCACAGCATGAAGCAACCCAGCCTACTACCGCTGTGTTGAAGAAAGCTATACCATTTTTATTTTAGCTCCCCACTGCAGAAGTTCGTCAATGGTGATGTCGTCAATGGTGATGTTGTGCAACAGTTTCCTACCCCCTAACGTGAATTCAGTCCTCCAAATTTCAGGCTGCTGATGAGCCTGTGTATTACTAAAACAACATGATACTGCAGTGTGCACATTTTTCCCTGAACACATGGTGGCTAATATCTCACATCCTTATTTACACTTCCTACATTTTGTATTCCCCTTCCCTGCACATTCCATCACATGGTATCTGAAGACTGGTACATCTTGAGTGTTCTAAGCTTGTGGTCGACATATTTGGTTTGTAGGCAATGTAATGGGTGGTTAGATAGGTGGACTGCTCTCTGCTGACGAAGGACATAGACCACACTAACGATGACCAGCATTAAAAAAGTTCTCAAGGTCGAGATTCCCATTACAATGACCTGGTGACAGTTCCCTCTGCCGAGCTGTTGAATGTGCTGAAACATCTGTTCTGCACTGATGTGCTCACTCTGTATGACTATAATCTTGTTTAGAGAACTATGTTTGGTGGTAACAAAGGTATTATTCACATAGGTTATGTCTTACACTGACAGTATTTAGAAAGGTTTGCGAGATAAATCAGGTAGATACAGTGGATTATATGTAAGATTCGTTGCAGTAGACCCTGTTATTGTTGCTGTAAGGTGAAAGGTCAGCCCTGAGATATCACATTGAGTCCCCACTGTTTTGTATTTCCAATCGTTCTGTTTCCTTCGAGCATTACTGCTTACAGCAGGTGGTGATAGCTATCACTGAGTCATACACTGAGCACATTGAATGCGATCCTACTTTCCGAAAATATGGACAGGTTGAAAGTATGTCCCATGGGCATCCTCCCACATCTGTTACCCCGAGAAACAATTCCATCTCACATGTCTCTGTGGCAATTTGGGCAACTATGGATGAGCATATGGTAAACTGCTTCCTCTGCCACTGGCACAGCACTTTTGGTGTCAACTCAGTGATCAAGCACTGCATTCTTTCTGTCCAATGCTGAAATGAAGATGTGCAAAAATTACTGCACACTGAAACAATTGAACTACTACAATTTCTACAATGCTACACTACATGCCAGCTCTGAGTTACTTTTTCTGCTAGTGTTCCAAGAGAGCCATACATCAACATTCATCATATAAAGCACACTCCTTCTAATGATCTCATATGAATTAAGTTGAACTGTGTCACTCTCATCATCAGATTATGCTGCAGTTTCAAGAATCAATTACAGAAAGCAAGTTTTCAGAGCTTACTCTTCCCCTAAATGCCTCCATTGTTCTCATCACTAATTTCTGAAGTTCTCCTTCTTTCTCTTCTTTATAATGACATACCTCTATGTCATAACATACACAGCAATGTACACTCCTGGAAATGGAAAAAAGAACACATTGACACCGGTGTGTCAGACCCACCATACTTGCTCCGGACACTGCGAGAGGGCTGTACAAGCAATGATCACACGCACGGCACAGCGGACACACCAGGAACCGCGGTGTTGGCCGTCGAATGGCGCTAGCTGCGCAGCATTTGTGCACCGCCGCCGTCAGTGTCAGCCAGTTTGCCGTGGCATACGGAGCTCCATTGTAGTCTCTAACACTGGTAGCATGCCGCGACAGCTTGGACGTGAACCGTATGTGCCGTTGACGGACTTTGAGTGAGGGCGTATAGTGGGCATGCGGGAGGCCGGTTGCACGTACCGCCGAATTGCTCGACACGTGCGGCGTGAGGTCTCCACAGTACATCGATGTTGTCACCAGTGGCCGGCGGAAGGTGCACGTGCCCGTCGACCTGGGACCGGACCGCAGCGACGCACGGATGCACGCCAAGACCGTAGGATCCTACGCAGTGCCGTAGGGGACCGCACCGCCACTTCCCAGCAAATTAGGGACACTGTTGCTCCTGGGGTATCGGCGAGGACCATTCGCAACCGTCTCCATGAAGCTGGGCTACGGTCCCGCACACCGTTAGGCCGTCTTCCGCTCACGCCCCAACATCATGCAGCCCGCCTCCAGTGGTGTCGCGACAGGCGTGAATGGAGGGACGAATGGAGACGTGTCGTCTTCAGCGATGAGAGTCGCTTCTGCCTTGGTGCCAATGATGGTCGTATGCGTGTCTGGCGCCGTGCAGGTGAGCGCCACAATCAGGACTGCATACGACCGAGGCACACAGGGCCAACACCCGGCATCATGGTGTGGGGAGCAATCTCCTACACTGGCCGTACACCACTGGTGATCGTCGAGGGGACACTGAATAGTGCACGGTACATCCAAACCGTCATCGAACCCATCGTTCTACCATTCCTAGACCGGCAAGGGAACTTGCTGTTCCAACAGGACAATGCACGTCCGCATGTATCCCGTGCCACCCAACGTGCTCTAGAAGGTGTAAGTCAGCTACCCTGTCCAGCAAGATCTCCGGATCTGTCCCCCATTGAGCATGTTTGGGACTGGATGAAGCGTCGTCTCACGCGGTCTGCACGTCCAGCACGAACGCTGGTCCAACTGAGGAGCCAGGTGGAAATGGCATGGCAAGCCGTTCCACAGGACTATATCCAGCATCTCTACGATCGTCTCCATGGGAGAATAGCAGCCTGCATTGCTGTGAAAGGTGGATATACACTGTACTAGTGCCGACATTGTGCATTCTCTGTTGCCTGTGTCTATGTGCCTGTGGTTCTGTCAGTGTGATCATGTGATGTATCTGACCCCAGGAATGTGTCAATAAAGTTTCCCCTTCCTGGGACAATGAATTCACGGTGTTCTTATTTCAATTTCCAGGAGTGTATATGTAGACTGCACAGGTATGGCATGCTCACTCAGATGGGCCATATTTTTATTCTTACATCCTCCCAATTTTATTGAGAGTGACATTGATAATGATGGTAAAGCTTCTGATCCACCATTACATTTTGGTATCAGAAATTTGGAGGAGGGAGTGGAGGAACGGTTATGGCATCAAACGCAGCTAAGAATTCGCAACCATCCAAGAGGCGTGTGGCCCCACCACTAATGAAATAATGCTGCTGTAGCATTGTGAAACGCAGCAGCTTTGGATTGGAATACTTCATGCAGTGGCACAATGCCACACTTCCCCTGCTGCGATGGGAAGCATGCTCCTGTCACAACACACATGGGCTCGGCAAGTATATAAGCTCCCAGTTATCTGACAGCAGCTGTGGTTCTTGGACTTCGAACTTCAGCTAGCGCCATTACTGTCTCCACACTAGTTGTTGGTCCCATATTTGTCTGAGCAGTAATAACCTCACACACCACATTCATCAGCTACGGAAAGACGAGTTGATGGAGTCAAGTGTAGAACTGGTGCTGCTGAGAGGGGGGGGGGGAGGTCTCTACTGGGGTGCCATCATCTAACACTTCGCCACCTCCAAGTGTCCTGGGTTCAACACAGGGCATTAGCTCGCTGTTGTTGGTCTCCTGGAGCTGTTTACAGTATACACAGTGCCACTGAGCTGACTTCTGCCTTGCATCAGTAAGGCCACAGGTGCATCCAGCCATGTTATGCAGAAGCAGCATGCTGCTGGCCTGGTGTCCATACTCGCCACTCAGTTCCCGGGCATATCGATGTTGTCTCCTTTTACTGATGGAAGAATCAAGGTTAAAAGGTCTGCAACTCATCCTGTCATTACATTTGGATTTCGACTGACACTGAAGGAAACGTAATTAGACAGAAATTAATGTGGGATCTTGGATGAAGGAGTAATACCCAGTGTTATACACAGAACTCACTGATATGTATCCAAACAACTATTTGTATAATACGAAAAGAAAAGGAAAAAAAAAAACATATTACGAGTCTTATTCGATACTCACTTCTGTAAACATCTACGCTGAATTTCTATTTTTATTTTTGTTTATGTCATGGTATACGACACATCACCAGTATTGTGGTGAGTTATCTCTAATGCTACAATTGCGTTTATGGATGCCAACTTCTGAATTCCTCAATTATTTTCTTGTTTCTTGGCTGTAACAATCCATATGAAATAACGCCACTACTAATGTACCGGTGTTCGTGCTATACCTACTGAAGGAGCTCAGTGGGGTAACACATTGAAAAACTGATTGGAAAGGCACTGGGCTGGAAACATTTGATGTAACGTCCGTATTATGTCGTTAGTGAACTGTCTTATAACCGTCGGTGTTTTGATAAGGTGGTAAATATATTGAAAATAATACGTTAATGACAGTCTGACAATAGTTTGACACTAAATGTTTTCAAAATTTTTGCGGATAAACAGAGATATTATTTCTTTAACTAATATTTGCCACGCTCGTCTTCGGTTGTTGCATGTGTTACTTCCAATTTATCCATTTTTGTGTTCTAAAAGTTCAATAAAGTTTTTGAAATAGTATTGGTGTCTAAATTCTGTATGCTCCTTCAGTATTTCTTGTGGGTATTTTCTTGTGTGCGGAACACTGCACAGCCTATAAATATCTTGAGGTCTCTCTGGGCCGAGCATGCACCCATAAGAGGCACTGAATAATTACTGACCAGAAAGTGAGTGCCTGAAACAGTGTGATATGGGGGTCACAAGAAAACTTTGGAGTTACAGACAAGGTCAGTAAAAACATTTGCATTTGCCTTGTGCTACTTCATGGCAGAATAAGTCTGTCCTTGTGGTATCGGTCTTGTCACTCAACAACTGTAGACGTTGCTCTTAATAAAAAATGCAGCAATGGACCACCACAGTCTGTCTCCGTCCCACACCTATAGAGAATCTATACTGCCTTGCTGGAAGGGCAACGCTAGACATATAAAGGCTCTCAGCAGCCATGAAAGAGAGGATCAAAGCCATAACATCGGTAGCCCACCTCTGTTCATGCACCAGCCTGCGTAACCAAGACTTACGTAAACAATCAAGGTGCCTACAAAACTGCCTGAGCAATTAAGACTTCAGGAGTGACACCCCAGAAGCCAGCACATCAGAGACTGATCGTAACAGATGAAAGAATGCCCCTAGCCACAAAGAAAACTGGACCATTTGGAAGACGCTCAACTCTCTTTGAAGTGGTGTCAAAAGGTGCACATTCGAACTATGCACATGGTTCCATGCAGTGGAGTCAACACAGATGAGTGTACTGTTGAAAAGACTACAGACCACCTATCGCAAAGCAGTTAGTGCCCAGTTACATGCACTACCAAAAATCTGGCCAAAGCTTCAGGCAACATAACCTCTGTGGCCCAACTTTGGCCCGGGAAAATTTAATACGTATGCAATATATATTTCTGTTTTTAACTATCGTGGCATATACATATAAAACTAATAGCATAATTTCTGTTTAAACAATTACGAGACTTGTACAGCTCTTTGATGTACGAATGCTTCTGACATGAAAAATAAAATAAACAAATAAAAATTGCAAATAACTACAACTTAATGAGACACAGGTTCTGGACATGGTGGCAGTAGCTTCTATAAATCAGGAGATCCAGAGGAGGACCACTGCAACCAAGGTGGAAACCTCAGTTTTGCTCAGTGATAGTTTTTTCACAATATGATGCGATATCATACAATTATATTTACAATGTTGAGTAAAGTTATTGGAGCCGGCTACTAGCAGTCACATCAGTTACTATTTGAACTCATAAAAATCAGAAGTGACTCAGTGATAGTCAGGTACTGGTTTGTCTCCATGGTTACATAAAGCAAAGTTCACAGGTGGCTCATCGGAAACCTAATTTAATGTTATACTAGTAAATAAATGCGAAAATACAAATGATTCACTGAAAGATTGGTTTTTGCTAACTAATTTTATCATGACAATTCTCAAGTACTTAATAATATCTGACATGGGAATTTTGAGATCGAACTAGCCATGGGTAACAGAGAAAAGTGTAGAGTCATGAAGTGAGTTTCTGTCAACGGATATAGATTCCACATTCCACTGTAGGTTAAGAGCCATTCAATTTGCAACAACTTGTATTCCTCACAATGATCGTGATGGTCTAATTACACAAACAGGTGCATATGTATAGTGTTTAGACAGGCGCTATCCCTGGCACCTGATCTCAGGTCTGTACAGAAATTGACAAAGACTCCACATAACTATGTCACCTGAACGAAAACTATAAAACAGCTGTTAGTGACATTATAGACGCATGTTTATTACAATAACTTACTTTGATGTAATTATGAGGCTTTTGTATTAATCCGGCATTTAAATGCAACATCTCAACACTGCCAGTAACAAATGGAGTTCATCTGAGCCTTATATTAATAGTGAGAACAATGATGTTGGGGTTGACACATTATCTAGGAATTAATGTGCCAGCAAAGAATCCCTTTAGCCAACTATCCAATCAGACATAGCTGTTACACCACAGTCATGATGTCACAAGCTATGACTTCTCAGGTTGCTTTGTTCCATGAGTGACATGCTACACACAGCAGAAGCATAGGAAATGTTGCCCACATATACACAAGAATCACGTTGCAGGTTGCTTCCAGTCGTGAATCTCTAAGATTCTCCATACGAGTTAACTTCTTTTTACAGATGACACACTTATGCCTGATATCCATTCTACCACTTTTATTACCAAGGGATGCTTGCTGCTTGGTGGTGCACTATACACTGTTTCCTGTTCCTATAATCATATAAAATTACATAATCAAACTACCAGTTAAATTCATACCAACGGGGACAGTACAGCAGAAAAGAGGAAAGAAGCGTCATAAAATGTTTTCACACAGTATAGTTATGCATATGAACAGTTACATTAACTTACACATGGATCACAAAATAGCCCAGTCCTCCTGACAAATGCATTGCATAAGACGTTTCTGCACTTAATGTTCTAAATGTGGAATACAATTTCTCAGTATTACAGAATATTTTGGGACTGAATGGAGCAACTTACAGGTTTGAGTTTCTATCAGGAATACATTTAGGATACAAAAGTTGAGCAAATTTCCACAAGTCAAATGTAGGCACACCCACTTATAGTAATGTTATTTTAAAGTCAAACTTCAGAAAAACATAAGTTATAAAGAATTAACTGTTAGGGACTGCAGAAGTCTAATGTGTAACACATTCATATTATTGAAGCTCACTGGTCACCGATCCCAATGAGTGAACTTGCTTACACTACCATCAATGATGCCATCTCTGTCATGAAGCAGTGGATGAAAACATTTATGGAGCAACGGATTATGAGAGACACATTGCGCTTAGAAAGGCACATGCAGACCTTACAGACGTCTAGCAAAGACTATCTGAATGACAAACAGTGGTCAGAAAAACACCCTCTAAATCTGGTTTATATTTCACGCTGATATTCGCCGACAAATGGTACTGAAAGATTATACAACCCTGAGCTCGATATTCCATAACAAGTAACAAAACTGATCAGTATTTTTTTATGTTTTATACATCATATTTACTAGTTTCTGTGGTGTCACCGCCAGACACCACACTTGCTAGGCGGTAGCCTTTAAATCGGCCGCGGTCTGTTAGTATACGTCGGACCCGCGTGTCGCCACTATCAGTGATTGCAGACCGAGCGCCGCCACACGGCAGGTCTATAGAGACTTCCTAGCGATAGTTCACTGACAAAATATGCTCTCGTTTGTCGAGACGATAGTTAGCATAGCCTTCAGCTACGTCATTTGCTACGACCTAGCAAGGCGCCATGTTCAGTTACTATTGATATTGTGGATGATGTACAGTCAAGAGCGACGTTCACCATTTAGGGATTAAAGTTAAGTATTCCACCAGCTATGTCCGTTTTTCTAAGTTCTAATTTCCTTGACCTCTTCCAGACCTCACGCCAGCCTGCGTGAGCTAAAACGCGTGCCGTTCGGCTTCCTCTAGTCACACGGTGTTGGCTCTCCTGCCAACCCACAACAGTTTCATTACTTTATTTCTTGATACTCATATACAATTGCTCAATGCAAAATTTAAAATAGTAATTACTATTGGAAGCAAATATGTTTATCTAACAATTGTTGGGCATTTTAATAAAAATGCAAAGTCAAGAGCAGATACACCATGACACTTATATACATGCTGCAAATTTACAACCTATTAAGACAAATATGTAAATCCATAACAGTGACAGATTATGGTGAAATAACTATTGATCACATGATAAGAAATATGTCTTCATGTTACTGCGATAGTTACTGTGATACTGAAATAGTGAACTTCCAGTGGCACACTGTTTTCCAATCTTTACATACATTAACATCAAGGCCGATGGAAATGAACATCCTCTCAAAATTCAAAGACCTCACATTCCAATTTATATTACTTTCTCTAACATTTATGTCTCATAGTGATCACAATGGTGTAAATACAGAAACTGCGTAATATATAAAGAAGTCATAGAAGCTGTTCTTTCTACACACTATTCTTATCACATACTCTCACTTATGGATAGACCTTGGCAAAAACTCCACATAATCATGCCATCTGGCACAAATGCACTCAAAAGCTGTTATTAACATTAGTGAGATATGTTTATAAGAACTTGATTTGATGTTGTTATTGGGCAGATTTTTCAGCACGACAATTTACTGCAGCACCTAAACACTCCCCATGATACAAGTAATTTATCTACTTTATTTACTATGATTTCATTGATGTTGTGGTTTAGGTATTATACAAGTGTCTAGGTAGCCCACCAGCCAACTCAACTGTTACAGCACAATCAATCATAAGAATTATCTTAACCACGAGATTTCAAGTGCACCATGAGCCCAAGTGTGCTCTTCAATGTCGTATGACACAAGCCGTGGCAACAGGACTATTTGCCAATGTGCACTTACAGGCACACTTTCAAATCTTTCTTGTGTCTGGAAGTAAGTACTTCTCCGGCCTTCAGCCAGTCATAAATCTTTTAATACACGTACCACCACTACATAGGCATTCCCTTTCATGAATAAGTAGATGTTTCCTCAAGGTTCCTTTCAGTTCACATTTCTTTTAACTAATGCAGCACCTGTATAGTGTCTCCCAGCATGTAGCCAAAAGTTTGCACTGAGGTCTCTCCTTTTTGCGAATGTCTTTAACATACACATTATAGCTATATGGATGTTCAGCAGTGTGCATCTGTATATGTTCCAGTGTGCCTCCTGAATGACATGCCACACACGTCACAGGAGTATGCACGTTCATTAGTGTGGACCAGTAATTGCCACTTGAGACTACGTTGTGAGAGTGTCTTGTTGCAAACGCTACAGCTGTAGGGGCGTTTGTCAGTGTGCAGACGCAAGTGCCATTTTACACTAGCACTTGCAGTGTAAGTTTCGTGGCACTTGTTGAAGGATGCAAAAATTCACATCTGTCCATGTGTGTGTACTCCTTCAGATTCTGTAACAGTGCAAACGTTAGTATACGTTCAGTTACCTCTCTTGTGTGTGATGGATTATTCTTAATACAATATGTCTAAAGGACGAAGAACAACCAAGTTTAACAGTGAGTGGGAGGAGCTGTATTGTTTTGTCGAATTTAGAGAAAAACTCATATGTTTAATGCGTAATAGTAGTGCGACAGTTCCCAAGAAAATTGATGTAGATCGTCATTTTTCTAAAAATCGCACTAACTTAATTACGGCTTTCCTGTTAATTCTGAATTAACAAAAACCACAGTCCGAGAGCTCAAATCTACATTAAAATAGCAACAAAATATTTTTACAAAGCCAACTGATCAAAATAGTAATGTGACAATGGTCTCTTATAAAGTCTTCTGTTTTAGAGAAAAACGAACTTTCAGTTATAAAAGTACTGATCAGTGCTGTGAGATCCTTGTTCGACAGTCACGAAGATAAATCACCATATATGTCTTCTGTTCTAGGACTTCAACTGTCTCACCAAAGGTGCTATAAGTGTTCAACAGATTTTAAAAAATTTAGAATCTATTTATATCAGGACCTGCAATCATGTGATTACTTTTTGCATTAATTCGATGACACCACTGATATTTTCGATATTGGAGAGTTTTTATTTATTAGAATAATCTTTGTTGTGATTTTGCGGTTAAGGAGTAGTTAGTAAAGGTGCTTGCACTTCATGAACTTTAATTTACTCCTTTATTCCCTTGTTGCTATAACAACAGATGCGGTGTCTTCAATCACTGGAAAGACTAACAGGTTTATTGTTCTTTGGACAAAGATAATAATTTCCAAAATTTATTCCTTGTCACTGTATTATCCACCAGAAAGTTTTATATGCAAACATTTTAAAGATTGACAGTGTCATGAAAGTTGTAATATGTGTACTAAATTACACTCAATAGCCTTCTACACGTCACTGATTGTTGAGAAATCTTTTGAATATATTAGATTCTGAACATGATGATATAATTATTCATCCAGACATAATGTGGCGTAGAAAACTTTGGAACGATTCTGCAACATCTGGACAAAGTAGACATTTTCTGAAATCATCTTCTTGGCAGTATTATCAAGAACTTGATGAGGTAACATAGCTCTTAGATTTAGACTTCTTGGCAGATACCTGAAAATTAGAGCGATGAAAAGTACAGTAACAGCTTTTCAGAGGAAACAAAAATTGTGGATTGCACCTTGGAAAAGAAATTCCCTATCACACTTTCCGGGTTTGAATTCAGCTATGAAATCCGTAAATTTTGGAAAATGGAATCATCCATCCTTTTCCAAGCACAGAATTCTGGCGCAAGAAATCTTGTGGGTTGCTTTGAAAATGGGTGAAATATTGTTCAGACATTTTCATCCTGACGCTTTCCAATCCTCCTCTAAGAGCCACAACAAGCATTTAGCAGATAGTTTTTTCATATCCTGTTTTATTGTCAGAATATGATATGCCCTTTTGATGACATCCCTACATCTACTGAAATTTCATGCATTTTCAGTTGGGGAACCTATATCATCATTCTATGCACTTTTGCAATAATTTCTGGGGTAGTGGCACATCTTGTCAGACCACTACACGAATCTTCATCTAAGGTGTCCTGAGAAAATTTAAATTCGTTTGTCCATTGGCAACAGTTGAAAATGAAGGAAAAGACTCCCTCAGGATGTTCAGAAAATCAACACGCTATTTCCTTTGCTTTCATATCTGTCTTCACAAAGTATCTAATCACTGCTTGAATCTCGATTTCTTCCTTTTTCACGCATTACTACACAGAATAACAACAGAGTAACGTTTGCACCAGAGATTACTAGACAAAGGAATGACATAACAACGTTTACTCATAAATAATGACTTATTATTACTTGGGAATCTCGTTGTGCTGGCGGTGATTCCTGGTGGTGATTCTGACTAATTTACAAGTTACCTTTGGATACTAAATAAATATTTGATATGCAATGTTTGTCTCTCCACTGAGACACAAATAGACCAAACACGCAGCATGTGATCCAGAGTACCTTCTAGTGACCACATTCACTGACACTCATCAAGTACCTGTGGCCAGTGAAGAAAGTATTACTTCCACTGTTGGCTGAAAGTGGCTTCGCTTCAATATTTCATGAACATTGACTAACATATGAAATGTTTGAAGGAATTGTCTTCCAATGTCTCCTACAGTTTTAACAATAATATACTGCTTTCGTTTTCACTGCTAGATCCAGCGCAGCAGCATTATTAGAAGAGGTTATTCGGCTGCAGGTGTTCAAGAAGCTCCTGACCTTACACTGTGACATTCCTCTGGATTACTGTTCCAGTCATGACAGGTTTCGTAAAGCTGGAAGCCTACAACAAGAGCTGTACCTGAGAAGTCGGGCAAGCAAACTTATAATTCTAAATGGACTAGTGACAGAAAAATGTGTGTCTGCCCAATATTTGATCGTTTGTTCAACGGTGATGTAGTGGTATCTCCGTGCTTGCTGGGTATGGGATGTAAAAATACTGTTGAAGGCTTCATACTTACCATCTGCTTCTCTAATACACGGAATTTTTTTTTATGAAAAACATTATTTTTTCAATAAGCAATGGGATATCACTATCATTTAAAGATTCCTTTTGTTAATGAAGAATTTTAACAAATTTTCGCATTTTAATCTCATTGGCATCTAATATTTGTTACATTTCCTAGTTACATTATTCAATAACATTACATTATCCGATAACAGTTATGTAACTGGATCTCTTATCACTATTCATACGAAGCACGAGGCTTTGCTACCTAATGTGCAGGAAATGCATCAAAGCATGTACATGGAATTGTTCTGCATAATATGACAGGGTTGCCACAAGTGTCCCCAAGTGAAATTCCCTGATGTTTCCCTGATTTCCAGACAAGTTTTAGCATTTTTCCCTGACAAATTTTGAGATCTCAAGGGTAAGTAAATACCTCAGTTGACAAAAAAATGTATGGACTTCCGTATTTCTAAACGTGTCAGCAAAAATCTTAAGTACTAACATCAATGTCTTCTGTAATGAACTGTTTTTAAATGGAAAACAAGCCAAATAGTATACATGTTTCATTAAGACCACTGATGTTTTACATTCCAATAAAGCGAAATGGATTTGGTGACAAAAATACGCATTTTGTTGGAGTCGCAAGACAGATTTTAAATACCTTCACTGCTTTCAGAAATAACCTCAGAAAAAAGTAGGCATATTGAAAGAAATGTATAAGGTGGGCAAGAGTTTTGTAAACCAACACTGTAGGTGACCGCCATTAAAATATTGGTCCTACTACGTTCGCTATTCTCGATCATTACCCGCAGTATTATGTCAATTAGTTTAAAGGTACCGGTATTGTGTGACTTTTCTTTCACGAAATACGTGAGGACATAGCGTACAAACTGTCAGCGACTGCCACAATTTTCTTCTTCTTATTGTCCATACTTTCTAATATACAGGGTGAGTCGCTAACTATTGCTACATAGAATAACTCCGAAAGTATTATAGTAGCTAAAGCGTTTGTGGGACAAATGTTGCATGGGACAACGGGGGCCATAATATGACGTTGGTTTTTTGTTGCTAGGTGGGGTCGCCTCAGAGATATGAAGGTCAACTTTTTAAAAAAAATGAGATGCTACAGTTTGGTTCTTATTTATCGAGGCGAATCCAATGATGTGTTACAGTAAGGTCTTTAAATGGAATACTATATTTTGGTACTTATTTATCGAGACGAATCCAGTGATGCGTAACACTAAGGTCTTTAAATGGGATGCTATAGTTTGGTACTTATTTATCGAGACGAATCCAATAATGTGTCTGTGAAGGTCAATGAAGGTCAAAAAGGTGACATGAACGTCCATTTACAGAAGGTGTTCGAAGTGATGACCATTTGTATCAGATTAGATTAGATTAGCTTAATATTAGTTCCATGGATCATGAATACGATATTTCGTAATGATGTGGAACGAGTCAAATTTTCCCATACATGATATAATTAAGTTAATTTAACAACATAATTAAGTTAATACAACAACTTTTTTATTTTTATTTTTTAAAATTTTTTTAAATAATTTTTTGTTTGGTTTTTTCTTTTTTTTCTTAATTTATATCTAAAAATTCCTCTATGGTGTAGAAGGAGTTGTCATTCAGAAATTCTTTTAATTTCTTCTTAAATACTTGTTGGTTATCTGTCAGACTTTTGATATTATTTGGTAAGTGACCAAGGACCTTAGTGGCAGTATAATTCACCCCTTTCTGTGCCAAAGTTAGATTTAATCTTGAATAGTGAAGATCATCCTTTCTCCTAGTATTGTAGTTATGCACACTACTATTACTTTTGAATTGGGTTTGGTTGTTAATAACACATTTCATAAGAGAGTATATATACTGAGAAGCTACTGTGAATATCTCTAGATCTTTAAATAAATGTCTGCAGGATGATCTTGGGTGGACTCCAGCTATTATTCTGATTACATGCTTTTGTGCAATAAATACTTTATTCCTCAGTGATGAATTACCCCAAAATATGATGCCATATGCAAGCAATGAGTGAAAATAGGCGTAGTAAGCTAATTTACTAAGATGTTTATCACCAAAATTTGCAATGACCCTTATTGCATAGGTAGCTGAACTCAAATGTTTCAACAGATCATCAATGTGTTTCTTCCAATTTAATCTCTCATCAATGGACACACCTAAAAATGTTGAATATTCTACCTTAGCTATATGCTTCTGATTAAGGTCTATATTTATTAATGGCATCATACCATTTACTGTATGGAACTGTATGTAATGTGTCTTATCAAAATTCAGTGAGAGTCCATTTACAAGGAACCACTTAGTAATTTTCTGAAAGACATTATTGACGATTTCATCAGTTAATTCTTGTTTGTCAGGTGTGATTACTATACTTGTATCATCAGCAAAGAGAACTAACTTTGCCTCTTCATGAATATAGGATGGCACGTCATTAATATATATTAAGAACAACAAAGGACCCAAGGCCGACCCTTGTGGAACCCCATTCTTGATAGTTCCCCAGTTTGAGGAATGTGCTGATCTTTGCATATTATGAGAACTGCTTATTTCAACTTTCTGCACTCTTCCAGTTAGGTGCGAATTAAACCATTTGTGCACTGTCCCACTCATGCCTCAATACTTGAGCTTGTCTAGCAGAATTTCATGATTTACACAATCAAAAGCCTTTGAGAGATCACAAAAAATCCCAATGGGTGGTGTTCAGTTATTCAGATCATTCAAAATTTGATTGGTGAAAGCATATATGGCATTTTCTGTTGAAAAACCTTTCTGGAAACCAAACTGACATTTTGTTGGTACTTCATTTTTACATATATGTGAAGCTACTCTTGAATACATTACTTTCTCAAAAATTTTGGATAAAGCTGTTAGAAGGGAGATTGGATGGTAATTGTTGACATCAGATCTATCCCCTTTTTATGCAAAGGTATAACAATAGCATATTTCAGTCTATCGGGGAAAATGCCCTGTTCCAGAGAGCTATTATACTGGTGACTGAGAATCTTACTTATCTGTTGAGAACAAGCTTCTAGTATTTTGCTGGAAATGTCATCAATTCCATGTGAGTTTTTGTTTTTAAGCAAATTTATAATTTTCCTAATTTCAAAAGGAGAAGTGAGTGAGATTTCAATTGTATCAAATTGCATAGGTATGGCCTCTTCCATTAACAGCCTAGCATCTTCTAATGAACACCTGGATCCTACTATATTCACAACATTTAGAAAATGATTATTAAAAATATTTTCAACTTCTGACTTTTTGTTCATAAAGTTTTCATTCAATTTGATGGTAATACTCTCACAACTACATTTTTGGCCTTAGTCTTTGTCAGAAAACGAGAGGGCACACACATTCACACAATCACTCAAACACAACCTCACGCACACGTGACTGCTGTCTCCCGCCATGGTGTCAACAAGCTCTGAGGATCATATGCAATGCAAACAAACCACTCCTCACGCCAACCCCCCACCCTGCCTCTCATTGGCAGCTGCTAGGCAAGGAGCACAGACTGCAGGGTGAGGGGAGTGGTAGAAAGGGGAGAAGCAGTAAGAATGAGGGAGTAGGGAAGCAGCGCACGTACTCAGCAGCATCCAGCCAGCGACAAAGCATGACAACTCAGTAAACAAACAGAAATTGTGGCAACCCTGTATAAATAAAATTGTATTTATTGAAGTTTCCCTGACAGACAATATATTCCATAATTTTTGTGTGTGTGTGTACAGGACAGAAATATTGTCGTTAACCGTAAAGCGATATTCAGGGCGAGCTGTCGAATTTATAAAAGCCATATTGCATCAAGTGTTTTTAATACAATTGTCAACTGATCTTGAATACATCTGTAAGGTCAACAGCTGAAGTACTGACAAATGAAATATTTCTGTCTAGTATATGCGGTTCAAAGGTGACGGAATATGGATAAGTCTATCATAATATTTAATGTCATTTAAAACATATGTTTAAAACAGAGAGGCAGACTTAAACCAGACACCACAAATACTGCATATAATTTAATCAATCCGAGTGGAATATCTTGGAAAACAGTAGCATTCATTAGTAATTTGTTTATACACAAATTTTGTATATTGGTTATGTAAGGATCTATGGTGCTTCCTGCAGTAATATTAACTTTACCCACATTTTCGAAATGCTCCTCTGTAAGTGATTTATTAAATATAGTTATTACGCCACAGTACAAAATATCATTGTACATGTCGATTTTATAGCTTGCCTACCCATTTAATCAATACAGATATTACATTTATGTGCCATAACATTTCTTTACACATAACAGCGTGCCAAGTGGTTTGAGGGGACATGGGACCATGACATAGGGCAAAGAGATACTTATGCTGCCATACTGGTACTGTGTACAAAATATTACTGAACATCCATATTGCACGAATTGACTCGACCAACCAAGGCAGTCGTCAAGTACAGAAGAAAATAGTGTACCATTTCAATAAAATATATTTGAATGTTAGTTTCCATTAAACAACAAGCCTTCAAGTATTCTATTGTCTTTCCCATAATCAGAAACAGGTAAAGAATAGAGGGTCAGTCAGATAAAGAAGAAAGGGGAAAAGTGACATCGCTAGACAAATGGCAGGGTAAGCCTGTAGTAGGAGTGCCATCCAAGCCTTTGGACTGTGTGGTGGGGCAGTGCCCTAGTAGTGTAGTGTAACACGTCTCACAGACCGGTTGCTGCTCCACTCTCTTTCTAGACCAGTACAAGTACACTGCGTGATCAAAAGTATCCGGAAACCGTCCAAAACAAACGTTTTTCTTATTAGGTACATTGTGCTGCTACCTATAGCCAGGTACTTCATATCCGCGACCTCAGTAGTCATTAGACATCGTGACAGAGCAGAATAAGGCCCTATGCAGAACTCACGGACTTCGAACGTGGTCAGGTGATTGGGTGTCACTTGTGACTTACGTCTATACACGAGGTTTCCACACTCCTAAATATCCCTAGGTCCACTGTTTCCAATGTGAGAGTGAAGTGGAAACGTGAAGGGAGACGTACAGCAAAAAAGTGTACAGGCCAACCTTGTGTGTTGACTGACAGAGACTGCCGACAGTTGAAGAGGGTCTTAATGTGTAATAGGCAGACATCTACCCAGACCATCACACGGTAATTCCAAACTACACCAGGATCCACTGGAAGTGCTATGGGAGTTACGCGGGAGGTGAGAAAACTTGGATTTCATGGTCGAGCGGCTGCTTATAAACCACACATCATGCCGGTAAATGCCAAACGACGTCTAGCTTGGTGTAAGGAGCGTAAACATTGGACGATTGAATAGTGGAAAAACGTTGTCTGGAGTGACGAATCACGGTATACAATGTGGCGATCCGATGGCAGGGTGTAAGTATGGCAAATGCCCGGTGAACGTCATCTGCCAGTGTGTGTAGTGCCAACAGTAAAATTCGGAGTCGGTTGTGTATGGTGTGGTCCTGTTTTTCATGGAGGGGGCTTGCATCCCTTGTTTTTTTGCGTGGCACTATCACAGCACAAACCTACACTGATGTTTTAAGCACCTTCTTGCTTCACACTGTTGACGAGCAATTCGTGGACGGCAATTGCATCTTTCAACACGATCGAGCACCTGTTCATAATGCACGGCCTGTGGGGGAGTGGTTACACGACAATAGCATCCCTGTAATGTAGTGCCCTGCAATCAGTCCTGACCTGAATCCTACAGAACACCTTTGGGATGTTTTGGAACGTCGACTTCGTTCCAGGCCTTACCGACCGACATCAATACCTCTCCTCAGTGCAGCACTCCATGAAAAATGTGGTGTCATTTCCCAAGAAACCTTCCAGCACCTGATTGAACGTATGCCTGCATGAGTGGGAGCTGTCATCAAGGATAAGGTGGGCCAACACCATATTGAATTCCAGCATTACCGATGTAGGGCGCCACGAACTTGTATGCCATTTTCAACTATGTGTCCGGATACTTTTGATCACATTGTGTATGGACAGCCAGAGTCTCTGGATTGCTGTAAAGGTGTACTTTGGTTTCTGGCCAACTCTACAATGCATTTAGGTAAGATTCTGAGGACCAACTAGGTACGCCAGAGCAGCCTGCACTTCGTAAGGCTCAGGTAGCACAACATGCATGGTGAAACTATGTAAGTATGATATGACAGCGGCTAAAGCTCAAAATCAGTTACATTTTAGCAAAAGTTATCAGCTCGATTACGCCTAAATAAATCTGATGTGTTCCATGGCTTAAACAGAAACACGGCAAAAGAGTCAGTGAGGTAGGCCATTCCAGAGGATCGCACTGCTATTGAGTAATGCTTATTACGCTATCGGGATACTGTTATACCATAAACGTTTAACAATAGCCTAATGAATTAATGACGCACATCATTAAGCATTGCTTAAATCTAAAACTATAAAAATACACACTTATATGTTATAATACCAGCCATCTTCAAATATTTGATGTTTAAGAACTCCTTTCCTAAATATTCACTGTAACTCATGAAGATGACGGCGCAACTATTGCAGGCTTTTCATTGTACGAGGGCTATCCACAAAGTACATTACGTTTTGGAATTAAAAATAAATAAAGTATTGGAAATTTTTTTTATTATATACAGATGAAAGCCACACTTAAATACTACTTTTCTACATAGTTGCCATTTAAATTAAGGCACTTATCGTAGCGATGGACGAGCTTGGAAATTCCTTCGTCGTAAAATTCGGCCGCCTGCGCCTTCAACCACGTGGCGACTGTCTTTTGGGACAGAAAACGTGTGATTTTTGTGGATTTCCTGGAAAGAGGCACTACAATAAACTCTCAAAGGTATTGCCAAACTCTGCATAACCTCAGAAGAGCAATACAAAACAAGCGCAGGGGTAAATTGGGCTCAAAGATCTCGCTGATTCACGACAACGCCCGGGCCCACACGGCAAATGCCACTCGCGAAGTTCTCGAATCTTTTAAGTGGGAGTTGTTTCCTCATCCGCCGTACAGTCCCGACCTGGCACCGAGCGACTTCCACTTATTCCCAGCAATGAAGAAGTGGTTGGCTATGCAGCGTTTTGATGACGACGCACAGCTTCAAGAAGAGGTAACCACGTGGTTGAAGGCGCAGGCGGCCGAATTTTACGACGAAGGAATTTCCAAGCTCGTCCATCGCTACGATAACTGCCTTAATTTAAATGGCAACTATGTAGAAAAGTAGTATTTAAGTGTGGCTTTCATCTGTATATAATAAAAAAAAATTCCAATACTTTATTTATTTTTAATTCCAAAACGTAATGTACTTTGTGGATAGCCCTCGTAGCAAGTTATTTTATCTTTTCAGTTTTAGCCTTTGTGTTCAGTTGCCTTATTTTAATGAGGGTTCTTGTCCCTTCGGAGAGAGGAATCACTTTGTGACATATTTCGGGAAACTTTGAGATTATTATAGAAATTAACTTTTGCATCACTTTGTCACACTTAGATATTTGTCGCATATTTTATTGAACTAGCAGCTGAACGGGAAGTGAGCTCATATATGGAGATTACGGATATCTAGTTATTACAGGTGATGTAATCTGAATGCAGAAGAAGTTCATTTTAGACTGAACACTAGGAACTGTCAATGGCCGTGTATTTAAATGCTGTGTACGCTACAAGATATTTCAGCGCATCTTGGGATTTGCGGTCCCACCTGGCTGCTGCTTCATGATTAGGGAAGTGCAACAGATCTCGTTCTTGTTGGCTGAATTTACTGCAATCCAAATCAGTTGTTAGTTTTCCAATTATGTTAATACAAAACTCGCTTTTGATGAATTTTATGAAGTCATGTTCAGTTTCTTCTGTTGGAGCAACTTGTGACGGCAGCTCACTAGTATATCAACAATGCATGTAATTGTCGACAAGGGTCCATCCTCTGTATTGCCATTCTATTTTTCACTTCACTTGAGTTGTTGTAAAATGCGCCCTGACCACGAATTTCGGAAAAAAGTTCTCCAGACAGTAATAAGCACATGCTATGTTGCTAACAGACTTTGAGAAAGAGTGTGATGTTCGGCAGAGTTACCCCATCATCCAAAATACGGTTTCTAAGAAGTTTAAGCACATGTGGGACATCCCAGAAAAACCACTCTCTACTCGATAGACCTAGAGGATTTCGATAGTAAGTTTCTGTTGCGAGAACTCCAAGCTCCTTCCAGACCTCTAGGTTACTGCTTTCCATCGCAAATTACCGCTGTAGTTTCGATTCCAGCTGCTTCCGAATGCTTTATTATGTTCAGGAGTAACTCATTAGTCATGATGCTATCGAAGTCAAAATGTAGAGGCTGTTTGCATGACGGCAACAAACGACGACAAGCCATAAAATTTCTAACTGGTTTGCAATTAGATCATCTGATGACCAGACGCTGTCACCATTATTCATCCAGCCAAAACATAGGACTCCTATTTTCTTTGGTGCTTGTGATTTTTTTTGTAATGGCACAATGTCGCCTTTAACTTTCTTTTCAAAGGCAACCACAGAAGCTCATAAAAATACTGTAGGTCACTTTCGTATTGTTCCTTGCCTTATTGACATTGACATGATCAGCTCATTTATAGCGCGACACGAATTTGCACTGTAATCCTCTGTCATTCAGAAATCGATAATAAACGGCATCTGCATTTTATACCAAACATTTTTGTATTCAGCAATAGCACGATGATTTCTACTTTTTCTGATAGTACCACAAAACGGTCAGCAACAAGAACAGCTGACAAACAACTGCATTCTATTTATTTCAACACAGGGATCTGTGAATTTGCTTACATTAATAATGCACGTGTAGTGTTCTCACTTCCAATATTCCTAACTACGTCATGCAGTTTCGCCAGCAGTCTGCGCGGGGTATCCAATATGGCATAACCTAACAATGAATGTCATTAGGAGTGCCTCAGCTGATCTTCAGAACGGCAATGAAGCTCTTGATGAGTGCTCCCATATATACGTATATGTGATTCCCGCACGCATTCTCGCTGGTAAGGCACCAGCAGGATCGAATAACGTCGATTTGAGATGGTACAAACAACATTGTTCGACAATATTGACAAAATTTTACCTAATGTGTTCCGCGTTCCATAAGTATACAAGTGGATCTTGCAGGAGGGAAGGAACTTGGTAGTTGCTCCACAAAACAAAAATAAAGCTGTTTATCAATCAGAGCCTGAAATAGGGCAAGGTGTGATAGCAACTTGTTAAACGTCTACACCTTAAATACATGATTTTTCCCATTATACACTTACTGGAAATAACTTTATTTTTCATGTTGTAATTTCCCGATTACTGTTGAAAATAGTATAGAGTCTTCACTTAGAAATACAGGGTCTGGCGAAATACGTGACGCACATAGAAGGGGAGGACGAAACGAAATGAAACTTCATGGACTGAGAGAGTATGTGATGTTCTCTCAGTGGCTACAAACTTGAGTCAAATTTATGAAGAACTTTGCAAAATGAGTCAACTTATCAGTATGACGTAGCTTCCTCTTCGGCGTGGATGCACTCACTGATTCACTTGGGGAGGGTGTCATAGAGCCGTTTCGTCCTCACCAGAGGCAATCTGGCCTTCAAGTGTTGTAAGAATATGTGATGTTCTCTCAGTGATTACAAACTCGAGGCAAATTTATGAAGAACTTTGCAAAATGAGTCAACTTATCAGTATGATGTAGCATCCTCTTTGGCATGGATACACGTACTATTCACTTGGGGACGGTGTTACAGAGCCGTTTCATCCTCTCCAGGGGCAATCCGGCCCTCAAGTGTTGTAACTGGTCCTGGTTGTTTCAATTTCATGTAAATAAACTACAGAAATTTTACTGACCCATAAAGTTCTTTTCATACGAGAGACATAAAGTTCTTTTCATACGAGTGGCATGCCCTGCTGTATCAGGCGAAAGAAGGGAACCAACAGAAAAATTCTGCTACTAGAGCATGAAATAAGCGATTTAAAACACTCTGACTAAAAATTGGGTACCAACAGCTTCCCCAGCACCTTTGAAAACTTTCCCAACAATATGGAAATGTGACCATATTCGCACTTTTTATGCTGAGATGGAAGGACACAGACGATACGAAAGAGAGGGAAAATTAATAAATAATGGAAGATAGAAGACTATGGTTGTGGTATAAAAAAGGGTGAAGGAGAGAATGCTAGTGTGAGAGAAAGAGAGGTGGATGAAGACAACAGTACTGGGAGCCAAAGAGAGAGAAGAGATTGATGACCAGTGAGAGGCAGCGGGAGTAGCAGAGAAATAGAGATGAATATGGATAGAAGCAGTGGGAGCAAAAGAGAGAGACAGTAGAAATGAAAGATATAGACAAGTGTAGAGCACACACAGCCTTGGAGGACCTGGACCCTCCCAATCGGCGAACTTTACTATGCAGCTACATGGGAGGGGGCATTTTGGACCATCATACTGTAAGCACGTGGGCCTGGGGAAAAAATAAATTAAATAAATTGGAGGACGCCCCCCCCCCCCCCCGTTCGAATTTTTTGCGTTGCCTAGATGTGGTGCCAGACAGCGGCAGTGTGAAAGGGAGACGAAACGAGACAGTGTAAGTGAGAGAGAAGGCAGTGGCAGTGACATATACTATAAATCAATGGGATAAAATCATAGCGAAAATAAAAAACACGTCATTTGCTAGAGTTATCTACACCCTCCAACTATTTTTCTATACAGTCCCCGCTGTGACTAAGACATTTGTTGTATCCAACTTTCCAATAAACTCGTCAGAGAAGGCAGCCACCTGTGCTTGCAACCAATTCTCTACATTGCTCTGCTGCTTGTCAGTGCCAAAATGTTGTCCTCATATCCAGCAGAGGAGAAACTCTGAGACAGCCAAGTCCAGGCTGCATGCTGAGTCACAAAACGCTTCCCATAAAAAACCCTGCAGGAATCACCTCATTGCCCCTGCAGTGTGTGGCCAAGGATTGTCATGAAGAAGGAAATGCAATACAGTTACGTTGTGTAGGCTGCATGAAATCAGGCGAAATCTCTCTCAGGCACTCATACTTGGCGGACCACACCATTTTCCAGGCTTCTTTATGCAGTCAGTGTGCAATCGGAATAGAAAGGAGTGACTTGATGCGATTGATGGTCAGGCTAGAGACACTGTTCAACACATCTATATGAAGTTTCCGCAAATTTTCACTGTAGTTTCCATTTTGTGATTGATCGGACCTTACTTTCTTATAAGCCCTCGCACTTGATCAAGATAATATGCAACCCATGGTGTGCAAGTTGTCCTCACACCTGGGTAATTTTTTTGTTTCTTATTATTAGTGTTGTCCATGTATATTGTCCTTGCATATTCCTTGTAGTGGGCTGCAGGGGAGGTTTCTTACACAGTATATTTAACTTTTAATGATGAGCTCATCATTACAACCACCTGCTTAATAGCATACTGGTGGGCAATAGTGAAGATTCTGCATGGCACTGGATGACTATGCATTTCTCACACAATTCTCTTAAATTGTGGGCCAGTGGTTTGTGAGAACACAGCTGGTGCCCAATAGCATCCGTGATATGTTCCACTGGGTACAGATCAATTAAATCTGGTGGATAAGACATCAACCCGGGTTCACTATCACATTCATCCAATCAGTGTAGTGTCCCTGTGCCCTGGTGACAGTGACAGTTAGTTATCCTGCTGAAAGATGCTGTCACTGTCGAGCAAAACTTTGATCACAAGGGCTGCAGCTGAGCAACAATAATTTTCATGTAATCCACATTTGTCACATTCCACTTTACTACTGTCACAACTCACATGGAAGACACGCTGAATGTCCCCTACAGCATAATACTGCCCCCACTGTCCATAATCTGTGGTGAAGTGCAGGATTCAAGCAGCTGTTCACCTGTATAATGGAATTTCTGAACATGAGCATTGAACAGGCGTAACATGACACATAATTTATCCAAATACCAGTAATAAAGCAAAGTAGTATGGCATGAATGGCTGGGAGACCCCAAAGGGCATGTTCAACCACCTAATTCAAAAATATCAACAGGACACGGATCACCCAGACAGCCATCAACCTTGATGATCCCATGTCCACTGAAATAATAACTGACTTTCTTGTTGTGTCAACACAGGGATACAGTGTGTCATGTGCTGAAGAGCCCTACATTCAACAATATGTGCCAAATGGGTGCTCCCAATCACTTCTGCCTGTACTGAAACTGTACTCTTGTCATCAGATCTGAAACAGATCAACATCTATCCTGCGTTACAAAGTCACCAAGCCTCTGAGCTCCTTGAAGCACAGACTTCCTGTTGCAGAAACTTTAAGAAAGAACTAAAGGGCACAACATAAAGCATACACACGATGTAGTTGCTATAACAAGACACATGTATTTTATTTTATGACACCAACCGAAAACATAGATATAGTACACATCAGAGAGCTTAATATAAACATTTCACTTCAACACTTCTCCTAAATGTTTATCTTGCTAAATGCAGTACTTAACACATTCCAATCAATGATATTAAATATTTAAGCGGGACATGTGGCAATAGTTTGGTGAGAATATCTGCAGCTTGCTGATTGCCTGGTACATGTTCAATGGATAGCTGGCCGTCTTGAATCTTCTCACGGATGTAGTGCATGCGAACATCAATATGCTTTGACCTCTTGTGAAATTCAGGATTCTTGGCCAGTTTAATAGCACCTGCATTATCAACAAGAAGAACAGGAACACACTCCAGTGGTGAAATTTCTTCATAGAGCTTAGATAGCCATATTCCTTCTCTTGCCCCTTCACTGGCAGCCACATATTCTGACTCTGTTGTTGACAATGATATGCAATGTTGCTGCGTACTAGCACAGGTAACTGCTCCTCCATAAAATCTTGCAACCACTCCACTAACTGAGCATCGGGTTGTTGGATCACTGGCGTAATCAGCATCAGTATATATCTCCAGTCTTCTGTTTGCATCATATTTTATAGCCAATGACAGTGAACCTTTTATATACTTAAGGATTCTTTTTACTGCAGACCAGTCATTTTCTCCAGGATTCTCTAAAAATTTTGACACATAGCTCACTGCTTCTCGATATAGAGCAATAGTTGGTTTATCACTGGTTAACTCATTTGGCTGCAGATACTGCTCAATTGGAGTTGACACAGGATTTGCCTCTGCCATGTTAACCATCAAAGAATATCTTTAGCGTAACTTTCTTGATTAATCTCTATTGATCCATTATCATGACATACAATACTAATATTTAAGAAATATCCTACTGGCTCAATAGTAATTTTAAACTCATCTTGAATGTCCTTTAGGAAAATTTCAATATCCTTCTTCTTACTTGCAGATATTAATCCATCATCACCATACAGAACTACCATCAACTTGTCATTGCAGTTTTCTCGATAGAGCGAACACGGATCTGCCTTACTTTCCACAAGCCCAAGATTTATTAGGAAGTTCTTGAACCATTGGTTCCTGCACTTTGGAGGCTGTTTTAGTCCATATAAACTTTTATGAAGTTTGCATATCCAACCAGTTCCATCTCTAAATCCCTCAGGCTACTCCATATATATCTCTCCTTTTAAGCCAGTCAAAAAAGATTTTACATCGAATTGTGCCAACTGAAGTTGCTCACTAGCAGAAACACTCAGAATTGTTTTAATTGAATCATATCTAGCAACAGGACTGAATGTTTCATTATAGTCAATACCTTTTGGTTGACAAAATCCACGACCACTAGTCTTGCTTTATAGCAGTCAATTTTACCATCAGCCTTACGCTTAATTCCATAAACCCAACAGTTTGTAATGGGCTTACAGTCTGGTGGCAGAGGTTCCAAAGTCCACACAGCATTTTCTTTCAACAAAGTCATTTCTTCCTCCATTGCTCTTCTCCAGTGTTCATGGTCTACAGAATTAATAGCCTCTGAATAATTCTTTGGCTCATTTATTTCAGCCAGCATAATGTCAATAAGGTGCTCTGGTTTCTTCAGTTGTTGCCTATTTATCTATTCTCTTTCACTAGAACTTTCTTTTGTAGGTTCCTTAAACACATTTGCATCTTCAAGATTCTCCAATTCTTCATTACCTGTTTCACTTGGGAGTAACACCATTGTCCTACCAGTTTTCTCAGGTTCAAAAACAACATTCTTACTACAAATAATCCGTTTTTCTGATTCAATCCACACTCTAAATCCATCAATGCCATCAGAATAACCAACAAAGATGCCTGGTTTCCCTTTTGGATCCCATTTCTTTCGCTTTTCCTTCGGAATATGAACAAAACACTTCACCTCAAAAATATGAAGTTTATTTAGCAGTATCGTCTTTTCAGTGAATACCTCATAAGGTGTTTTGCCATCCACACGACTTGTACCAGTTCTGTTTAACACATAAACAGATGTATTTACTGCTTCTGCCCACAAAAACTTGGGCAGGCCCTGAACTAGCAGCATGGTTCAAGCTAGTTCCACAACTGTTCTGTTAATGTGCTCAGCACATCCCTTCTGCTCTGGAGTATAAGGATTTGTGATGACGAGTTGTCTGCCATTCAATTTCATCAAATCTTTAACTTCAGTATTATCAAATTCCCATCCACCATCACATTGAAATGCTTTTGTTAGTTGAGCACAAAAATTTTTCACAATGCTCACCATTTCTGCAACCTTCTCTGCAGTCTCAGACTTCTGCTTGAGAAAATATATCATGCGTAATCTTGAAAAGTCACAAGTGAAGCAAAGAAAGTATTCTGCTCCTCCCAGTGATTTACACTCCATAGGTCCACACAGATCAGCAAGAATCACTCCTCCAAGTTGTGTGGCATGCTGCTGCCATAACTGAAAACAACTGCAATGTTGCTTCCCCTTAACACATGCCTCACAAAATTCTTCGCCAAAATCTTCAACACCATGCTGCTTCAAGAATTGTTGGACATGACGTTCCGAACCTCTTTGCATTAACATATGTCTGCCTGTGTGTGTCGGTATATGTGCGGATGGATGTGTGTGTGTGTGTGTGTGTGTGTGTGTGTGTGTGTGTGTGTGTGTGTGTGTACCTGTCCTTTTTTTCCCCCTAAGGTAAGTCTTTCCACTCCCGGGATTGGAATGACTCCTTACCCTCTCCCTTAAAACCCACATCCTTTTGTCTTTCCCTCTCCTTCCCTCTTTCCTGATGAAACAACCTTGGGTTGCATAAGCTTGAAATTTGTGTGTGTGTTTGTGTGTTTTTTATTGTGTCTATCAACCAGCACTTTCTCGTTTGGTAAGTTACAGCATCTTTGTTTTTTATATATATTTTTCCCACGTGGAATGTTTCCCTCTATTAAAAATGGTTCAAATGGCTCTGAGCACTATGGGACTCAACATCTGAGGTCATCAGTCCCCTAGAACTTAGAACTACTTAAACCTAACTAACCTAAGGACATCACACACAGCCATGCCCAAGGCAGGATTCGAACCTGCGACCGTAGCGGTCACGCGCTTCCAGACTGAAGCGCCTAGAACCGCTCGGCCACTCCGGCTGGCTCCCTCTATTATAACTACACAATAAGAATCATGAATCTCATTTTACCATCTGCTATTACATAGTGGATTGCTCACCATTATCCATCCCCATTGTGTGTTTGGCACCCAGAGGATCATACAATCTAATTTTAGATTTTTTTCTTGAAAATTTGAAAAACTGCTTACTGCTAGGATGTAGGTGAAACAGCAGGAAGCTGTCTGCAGCTCTTACTGATGTTGTGCTCCCTCTATAAGCATGTATGTAACTGTAGAGAGCTGGAGTTATGATTAAAGGGGTGGTGAGTGTTAGGACATGTGTCTTACCGAATGTGTCAATAGCTTTTGCCTCACAAACAATAAATTTGGTTACAAACAATCACAATCATTTTGAAGGTTATTAATTTGAGATGTCAAATATGTGTGCTCCATCTGGAATATTTGAGTGAGTAATTATATACACATCACTAACATTTGTGCATATCTGTCATATTGTACATCTCAGTAATCATCCAAACTCAGGTGGTTTTCACAAGAGGTGAGAACTTGTGGATTTGATGTTTTCATGTGAAGATCAATGGAAGAGAAAGAATACGCTTAATGATAATACTTGAATAGTAGCTGAACATTTGGTTTGTGAATACTGCATTCATTCATGTCCTGACAACAGCATGCCCAGCTGAATAGAAACTGAGCACCATGCAATTATTATGAACTGTGCATATCAGGACCTACGTATATACTTAAATATTGCAACATCATATGTATCAGGAAAGACGATTACTGGTTATAAATTTTTTTAGGACAGAACAACAATTAAAGTTAACTTGTAAATGGCTATAGACTGTGAAGAGTGAGCCCACTTTCTCATATGCTTCTTCCAGTCTTGATAGGTGAACAATTTTACCACAGGTATGTTTCAGTATTTTGATATGTGGCATTTCCCTAACTAATTACAGGTATGCATTCTAGTGCTGGGACAGGAGGACTTGGCTGTGACACAGCAGTACAGACAAGTCAGCATTACAGATTCCAGTCAACAGATGTGATGTACTGTGTATATGCACATGTAGTTGGATATTCTGCTGGGCCACTTACAATGAGAAGCTGCAAAACAAGCCATGCACAAAATAAAAAACAAGAGATACAAGAAACTGTATAATACCTTTTCAGTTCACTGTCACTGCTTGTTGACTCCACTTCATGACTGAGCTCCTGAAAGAAGGATTAAGAACATGTTTAATAAATAATAATAATAATAATAATAATAATAATAATAATAATATTCCTGATAATGGGAAAACTGCATTGATAAGTCCACTCCATAAGAACAGAGATAAAAATGATGCATTATAGAGGGATTTTGCTTCTTCATATCCCATACAAAATTTCTATCTCTCTGTCACATGTACCTCTCCTCATTCATTTCTATGGCAGAAGAGGTAAAAACCTCATTGTATGCAGATGTTCTTATCATTTGGATTTCATTAGCAAACAACAGAAGCAATTACCAAATAAACTGAACTAGATCTTGCCCAGAACAAACTACAGTTCTAAAACTATGTTAAGCCATCAAAAAATTTACTGTAATAGTTTGTATCATTGTAGATTTTTTTTAAAAAACTTGTGACTCAGTGTACCATATGTTTCTCTTTAAAATTCTGTAAGAACAAGTTCTGGATCTCACTATCAATTCAATTACAAAACACAAAATAGTACAACATCTAAGGCAAAACTCTGAGGAGAAATTTTGGAACTTTCTGAAACTAAAACAGGAGTGAAACGTAGTGCTATGTTTTAGAAAAAGTAATACAAGATTAGTGAAAACTACAATAAAAGTTTAAAATTGATTAAACAATCAAATCAGAAAGAGCCACTACCAGAATACATTGCTTACCTTTTTCAAATGACCTGCTGATTCCATGTCAGGATATTCAAACAGCACAAGACAAACAGTTATCCTCTTTTTCTCAACAACCTGGCACTCAACATTCCAAAAACCACACATGGGCCTATGTCCCTCTCCGTCTACACTCTCCTTTCTGTTTGCCCCCTCCTCCCATTTCCATGTATCTTATATGATCTACCTTCTCAGAACGCACCACTGTGCAGCAGCTGACTCATGCGTCTCTTCCCTCCTGCCTCACACTATCATGCTATGCCATCCTTGCCTTATGTGCCCTTAGCTATGCCTTCCCCATATGCAACAGCTCAGGTAACTGCTTTCAATAATCAGTATAGCTGTAGCCACAGGAGTGTATGTTCAGGTGACCATGTGGTTGTGTGTGTGAATGTGTGTACCTTCTGCTAGAAGTAGAGCCAGAATTCGAAAGGTAAATCTATTAGATGCATCTATGTGCTACACTGCTGTAAGTTTGTGGTCACATTTAATTAATTTTACATACTGATAGTAGGTTTCCTGAGCATTTATTTCTATAAGATTTTCTGTGACCACTCTTAAAGGTGATTTGTCACTCAGTTCATTTTATTTGGTAATTGCTTAGTTTTGATGTCTGGTAATGAAATCCAAATAACAAGATCGTCTGCATACAGTGCAGTTTTTTCCTCTCCTGTTGTAGATACAAATCACAGGATGTCACTGATGAAAGCATTAAATAATGTTGGACTGGTCACAGCACCTTGAGGAACTCTCCATTTCTTGATACTGTTGGGAATTTTGACAATTTTAGAATAGCTAAACCATTTTCTATGTTTTCAATGAATTTTAATATGTTATCAACCTGTTTTATTTTGTGCAAGATGACAGAGTGGAATAAGATTAGGAGTGTCTCCACTCAATTATTATGGTCTAAAAATTGATTTATGGTTAATTAGACGAATGCTAAATTTTGTTGATGTTTTGAGCAAATGCATTTCCGCTGTTTCTTTTTTGGGACATTTTCTGAGTCTGTTTACGTTACACGAACATCCTCAGACAATGTGGGGCACGTGTAACGCCGGAAATGCATATCCTCCTATTTCCATCTATTGTACTATTATTTTTTTCCTTGTTTTGTTACCTCAAGATATGACATTTCTGTCTCTTTATATATTGTAATTGCTTTACTGTTTGTATATATATTTATGCACTTATGTCGATGTATAATTGGTTTGTTTCGTAAATATTATTTGTATTTTTACGCTGGGTCTCGCCTAGGGAAAACTGCTATCGAACGATTACATCGATAGGTCGTGTGAAGACTCAAAGTGTGTAGGATCTTTGGTAGTGTTAACTGTGCCGCGTGAAGCGCGGGCAGAACAGTGAGAGTCTGGCGGGAGTAGCAAGTGGAGCAGGTGTTGTGACGCTCCCGCGAGTTGCCGCGCTTTCGGGGTTTGGCAGCATGTAATTGCGCTCGACTCGCGATGATACTTTCTGACATGGTGTCGCGGACGGGAAGCATTAGCTGGCGCACATCAAGAGCCCGTTTCGCCTGGTGACCGTGTCGAGAAGAAGGCGCGCCAACATCCAGCTTCTGCAACAGCGACGGCCGACAATGAGTGACTGTCGCCACCTCCTCGATCGACGGCTTCAAACCTTCAATCAACCAACAAGGAAGACTAAAAGCACGTAAAGTTTCAGAACTGTATGGCAGACCTCAGCTTTTCAAATTGTTCCATTTGTCTCGCAAAATTACAGCAGCTTAGCATGAACCGTTGTTGCTCAT